>NW_025780453.1:0-91473 GCF_021130785.1 Homalodisca vitripennis | reverse complement strand
AAATTTAATTAAGTACAAGAGAGAATGTTCTGATATTCGCAGAAAACATTAGATAAACCTTCAAGGGGCAAATAAATACGAAATAATGAACATATTTTTAAACACAAGACTTTCATCCAAACTTTACATAATTAGCCGAACTAACTGAATACTAATGAACGATAAGGCGATATTGTTTCTATAGTTCTAACTTTTAAAAGAAGGTGTTTACCAAGAATATTTTCGTAGCTACTCATAATTCAGGTATTTGTAAGAGTCAAAACATCTGTTATTAGCTACAAACAATATAAGTTATTAGTTTTCAAAAATTTGATTAAGATGAAAGTAGTCAAACATTTTTAATTGTGATCATTATGGGCACCAAAGTAGGAATTATATTTCTAATGTACAAATTAAATAAGGCACCTAAGATAAAAGTGCCTTGTGTTTCCCTCTTTAGTTAAAATAAAAATATCTGAATTTCGTATTGTTGATATATGCAGATATAATACGGTTGAGTTGATGAGGACATTGTCACTGTCAGACACCTATCAAACAGAATTAATTCAATTGGCTGCTTTATCATTTTTCAGTGAATCTTTTGTTATTTTCAAAAAAGTGTTCGAAAGCCAATACAAAGAAAGCTCTTGATTATTAATATTAAATTGACGTTTATAGCGGATAAACAATTGGTGAAATCCAAAGGTTTTTAGAAACAATATAATTTGTTCATTTTGCGTTGTTTTTAGAAAATGTCACAACAGCAACACGTTTTTAGAAGAACCCTACCATTCTTATTTATTTTTAGTACCTTTAAGAAACAACACGTTAATTAATTGAAATTTTTAGAAACTTTGTCGATAACATTTTATATTGAACTTACAGGTTTATATCATTAATGTTTGTTTTATGAGAATTCAGTACAAAATTTACGAGAAAAACGTATTAAAAACTATTATTTTGTAATTTTTACGTTATAAGAGACATGTAAAGAGCGTCAAAAGTAGATATTAGATAATAGTGCAGGGGCCAGGAGCCATTTTGCACTGGATAGGCTCACAGCATAGTCTTAGAATTGGTAGAATAAATTTTCCTTAAGAAATAAATTGATCAACAGTGCTAATTTTGATGGAAGTAGTCATGGAAGATCATAAAAAGTGTTGAAAATATTAAACGATGTTTCTCCCTTGGATTATATTTATCCTAGATTGACACATGTAACACCAACCATGTTAATTAGAAACATAATTAACAGTGATAATGTCATCAGACAACTATATGAAGAGATTGAAAGTTGCTACTTTAAGTATATGGTTAGCTAGCACTAATTAAAAAGCTAATTAACGTGTCTGAAGTGTTTTTTAAATGTGTCAAGTTTATAAAAATATGATTTGAGTGTTATCACTTCATTTGACGACCACTAAAACTAGCGGCTGATGGATTTCTTAACTTTATGCTTAGTGGAAATTTCTATATCGATTTCAAGAACCACAAAATTGTATCTGTAAACAGTGCAAATCGGCTGTTCCTGAATATTAAAACCTCCCTACTTTAAAAAAAAAAAAACTCTTTTTAAGATATTCAGATATGGCGATACAAAGTTTCCTTTATTAGGTAACATATACCTAAATAATGCGGAAATAATTGTGAACATTATAATTTTTAACTCTAACTAAACTTGATAATAAGCAAATATCTACATATTTCGTGAATTAGGTTAGTTAGCTGGTTAAGAATTTCAAGACGGCTAAGCTCGTATGCGCAACATTTCTATCCCGGGTGTTTCACAACATAAATCTAACTTTACATGTTCTATAACATTGTAAAGCAATATCAAGTAACTATTGTTTTAATTCATTTTTGATAACGTTTAAGGTTTAAATATGGTGGCCGATTAGTTTTTTTTAACTACATGATAACATTGAATATTTTTCATTGAATATGTTTTTAATATTATTTTAGATTGATGTTAACTAAATCCTGTCATTGAATTAATAAAAAATGTATGAAGTGTAAAGATTTGTTACGTTTAAGGTTTCTAAAAATTTGAAGTGTTATAGTTAAGATTATATACAAATTCCTGTATTGAACGTCATCGTACCATCCGTGTTATGCAAACCAAATCCATCTTCACTTTTACACTGCTAAGATGACAGCCATACGTGAAATCTCCCTTTCTTCCTGCAAAGCTGCTAAGCTGGAAGGAATATCATCTTATTATTTCTTGTAATCGACGCTAAAAATAAAATTAATGCATATGAAAGGATTATATAACGTAATGACTTACAAGTTAAATTCCATCGACTTTACTGAGAATCAGAGATATGATTAATCGTGTCATGTAACTATTTCATGTACCTGGTACAGATTCTGATAAAGGGCCCGGCGCGCTTTGTGCGCATTTCAATAATTTTTTGCAAAAGTTGCCCGCGGCTTCGCACGCAATTTCCCGTTGAAAACAGTACACTATATTCACTTATTCTTTTTCTATCACATTCTAAACATTGCTGAGATAATTGATAGTCGTTCCATCGTGAGCCTCTTGGGCGTATTATGAAGGTATTGTACCATATTCCTGCCTCTATCTAGCTGTTACCCACGGCTTCGCACGCAAATCTTAAGAACCGAAGTCCTTATATTACTTAGTAAATTTTTTTTTACTATAATAAATTTTAGATTAAATTAGTTATATCTATCGATGCCACGAGTTGAGCTTTGCTTTGTTGTCTCGACCGAGAGAATATGGTACTCACGGAGTTTTGAAGAACCATACTTCTTGTCAAAAAAAACAACTAAGGTTTGATTTTAATAACATTCTTTATATTTGTAGCCAACGTAAGATAGTAATTATGATAATCTGCATTACTCTTCTGATCAAGCCATGAGCATGGTTTATATTAAATAAATATTGGCAGTTAAAAGGTGAATTTTTTACGGTCCAAATTTGAATTGTATTATCTGGATAGTAAAGACCTATGTTTAACACAGTGATTGCAAAAACAGTTTAATACAAAATTTTGTCGTTTCTCTTAAGCTTACTCTATGCTTTAAAACTATAAGTGTAATATATGTTTACAAAGATACAGCTGATTTAAAAATTTGAAAAGACGTTAACATATGTTTGCTGCAATGCATTTCTTACGGGTATTTCTGTAACCAGTGGGGCGGAATCCTGAATCGGGAAAGGGATGGGCATAGCTTATAAACCCTTCTCCGTGGAAAAATACATATACGTAGTACAAATATTCATCATGATTCGGTCCAATAGTTCACGATTCCATAAAGGAACATAAATACATTTTTATATATATAGATGACTTACAAGTTTGTAAATTCCATCGACTTATTACTGAGAATCAGAGATATGATTAATCGTTTCCATGTAACTAATTTCATGTACCTGGTACAGATTCTGATAAAGTAGCACGAAATTAAGTACTGAAATCGTAGCATAATTGTATTTTTTTATTATGAAATGCCGACATAATTGGGCATGTGGCTAGTCCTGACCACTACCAGTTGTTTTAAATAGCTTTCAACCGTTACGTCTTAAACAGTTACTGATTCTGCTATCATTACTTTATTATAACACTGAAACATCGAAGTTCCTCTACATACTTCCTATCGATACATAAATTATAATTCTAAATAAATTAAAAATTGATATTGTTTTCTTTAAATTGTGTATAATCACCGATTAACTGTAACATATCAAATTGCAAGATTTCCAATATTTATATTTCACATAAATTAGAGCAATCCCGTTCGTAGACCAGAATCCATCCTCTTTTCCAGGTATCAAAAACGCAAGACAAGCTAGCCAGAAATCAATTATAATGATAATAAATTCGCCCAAGTAACAAAATCGCAAGTTTTTATACAAAAGAATTATTAAAGCAACATAACTTATAGTTCTCTGTGGACAGAAGAAGCAAACAACACGATAGTTTCATAAAGCGTGCTCCCACACTATGGAAAGTGTTTAACAACCACGGTAAATAATATATATTAAAAACGTATAACTTGTATTATATAGAAATTCATATTATTTGATAATGATTACAAACCAAATAAATTCCAGGTTTCTAATATATTGATAGGACCTAGGCTTGCAGAAACTTGTGCAGAAGCTCGAGCGTGTAATAGGGTCACATGTAATAGATGAGACTTTACATTGACGGCATCGTACACAGTGTAATAGCGATGTAATCAATTACACACTATCAACTTGCCGCTATCTCGACACTGAACATGAGGAATGTGCCATACGATCACATGAACTGTGTGTCCATTCATTATAACACTTCAATTATTCGGTGGCACAGTAACGAATGGTCTCTAACAAATATATACTGTTTGTTTACTCATGTGATAATATTTTCACAGTTAATCTTAGTGTTTGTGTACCCAACCTCATAAAACACCATGCATGTCCATGCCCAAAAATATCCAGGTATATGAGTACCCAACACCATAATACCAAGTTGTGGGGTCTTTGCCCAACAACCTTTAATTCAAGTGGTCTAATTGGCCCCAACCCGTGATTTCAGGTATCTTTGCCCAAACCCTGGAATCTAATTGTATTGTAATACCCAACTCGTGATTTGATTCGAGGTCGTGTCTGAGGCCAACCCATGAATTCCAGGTGTATACCATGGCCAAAACCGTAGAATCCAAATGTATAGTGATACCCAAGCCGACTTGGTATCACAAGTGAGTCCGATGTCCAAACCCATGATTCCAGTTGTATCTAAGCTCAAGCCTTGAAATTTAAGTGGATTGAATGCCCCAACCGTGAATTATCTAGTGATTATTTATCCAACCCGTGATTAAATAAAATCCAATTCCTTGCATACAACGTGTAAGCAAGGTGTAAAATAAAGAGTCTCTGATACGCCTGGGTGTATTTACTAGAAACTTTTAAATTTTTAAACTGCAATCCCTATCTTGTGTCATGTCATTCTAAAGGTCGTTAATTTAATAGAAAGCGCAATTAGTCTAAGAAAATTCACCTCTACGCCGTTTCTTGTAAAAGTTATGGCTAATCGTGCACCCAAACAGTGCTGGGACTAGATAAAGTGCACGTGTACTACAAACAGTGAATTTGAAGTGTGGCTGTGGGCTAACCACGTGAATCCAAGTGTTTGTTTATCCAACCCTGTGATTTCCAGGTGTTTACATGTCCGGAAAATGTGGACTCGAAAGTATATATGTGTCTAGTGTCATGGTTCCCGAGAGAATCTATTCCTGATTCTGTATTTAATAAACACCCCAATATCCGATTTCAAGGTTTTTTGTATAACAAAAAATACGCTCAAGTAGCTTTTTAAAACACATTGCTTTCATTTTTACAATATAAATATATGCTACAAGTCATAGATTTAATACTTAAATAGATATTCCCCTTTTTGTTAACTGTGATTTTTTGATTCCTTTGGTATACAGAAAGGTTATATTTCGTGACGATGGAAGGATTGGTGAAGGAAACAGGATTTTTCCGTGACATATGCACATCGTTAAGTGAAACAAGGAAAACCAGTTAACACTACGTTTCGAGATCTGCCAATCTGATCTCTATCTTCAGGTAAAGGAAACTAACCTAATACATAAATTAAACCAAAACTAGGTTAAAATAAACAAATCTTACTAAATAGCGTTGTGGCACGCCTGAGTCAGGAATCACAACCTACATGTTGTATGTCAAACTTCACTAACACTAAAAGACATGCACTTAATAACAAAAAACTATACAAGAACACTTATCATTAAACTAAACTACGGAATACAGGTCACAATCACGTCTTCAACTCGTCTACTAAACCATCCTACGACTGACCAGAGGGGGGTTAGCCAATGGTATTCGTGACGGCCGGCTAAAACAAGATGGCGGAAATTACCAAGGGAAAGGGGAACAGGATTGGGCCCCTTTCGTTATTATTGGTTCATTGCGAGATGAACTTCTTAAAAACCATATTGTGACCTCCGCATTGGGTTTATTGCAAATATCCGATCCGTTTGATTACTTTTGGAAAAAGACCACTAAACATAAGGATAAAAGAACACAAAGAAAACACGAGAAAGGGTTTCAACAGAAAAGTCAAAACATTGCACAACCATTGTTGGTCCGAAGAACCATCATATGAATTGGGGATGAAGCCCCACATTTAATACATCGGGGAACCACAGGGTTCTTCAAAAGGAAATTAATTGATGGCAACATACATTAAATTGGCAAGACCAACCAATCAGGTCAACCATCAGTCCGAGATTAGGCCGCTTTGGTTGCCAATTTATTCTAAAAAGATGTGAAAACTAAAGAGAAATACCAAAAGTAATCAAACGGATCGGATATTATGCAATAAACCAATGCAATGCGGAGTCACAATATGGGTTTTAAGAAGTTCATCTCGCATGAACCAATAATAACGAAAGGGCCCAATCCCTGTCCCCCTTCCCTTGTATTTCCGCCATCTGTGTTTTAGCCCCGGCCGTCACGATTACCATTGGCTACCCCCTTCTGGTCAGTCGTAGATGGTTAGTAGACGAAGTGAAGACGTATTGTGACCTGTATTCCGTAGTTTTTAGTTTTAATGATAAGGTGTCTTTGTATAGTTTTTTTTATTAAGTGCATTGTCTTTTAGTGTTAGTGAAAGTTGACATACAACATGTAGGTTGTGAGATTCCTGACTCAGGAGCGTTGCCACCAACGCTTTACGTAAGATTTGTATTATTTTAAACCTAGTTTGTTAATTATGTATTAGGTTAGTTCTTTACCTGAAGAAGGAGATCAGATTGCAGATCTCGAAAACCGTAGTGTTACTGTTTTTCTTGTTTCACTTAACGATGGCAAATGTCCGGAAAAATCCTGTTTCCTTCACAATCCTTCCATCGTCAAAAAATAAACCTTCAAACAAAAGAATTATGATTCTTCGTGTACGGACCCGGAAACCAGTTAAACAAATCCAAAAGACCTTGATGAGCTTGCATCTTAAATTAACTAAAACACATTAATCATTTAACTTTCTTTCTTGCATAAATGTAAGTTTGAAGACCTTATGCCTATATGGGCGTTAACTCATAAAAAACTCCTTTTCATAGTAGGAAAGCCAGTAAAATTTTGTCTTTCTTGGCTTCCTAAATCTTTACTTAAAGAAAGAATTGCATATCATCATCGTGAAAAATACCTCCTCGCAAAATAATTGTTATTGAGTGTTTACAAAAAAAACTGGAAATTAAAAAACACTGATTCGGTACAAGAATTCAACAACAATTCTCGAAAGCATCCAAAATAGATGTATTAAAAGTTTCTGAAACAGATAAGAAAAAGAAAATCTCCAAACTGGAAAAAATTTGGCCTAAAAAAATTGTTGATTTGGCCTAAGGATGGCAACGTGAATAGGATGCAAATAATGTAAAAAACGTAATCAATCTCTCTTCGAAAAATCCTGAATTGAAAGCGGAAATATCAGTATTATCCAAGGGTTTAAACTTTTCTGTGGCACAAAAATCGGTTAAAGAGGCACTGGATTTACGTGGCTGGAATTGGAGTCGCGCTGTTTCAACAGTTACCGTGAGGAACAGTGTGGACCGGCTTCCGCTGGCGAGGCCATGTCTTTTAAACTCAGAAAAATTCCTCCCATAAAACCCAATTTGACAAATAGAGGAGAAAATAGGCCAGGTCGATCCCTTGGAAAAGAATGACCACGGTCAAAATCTCTACCTGCCCGACAAAGGCAACGCTACTACGGTGGTACTTGACTCAGTAGCGTAGATAAAGAAAAGAGTGCGGAAACTTTAAAATTACTGGGCAAATATTACAGTTTTAAATAAAGACCCGACTTGATTCATTTGGAACGCCAAAGTAGCAAACAACCTTAAGAAAACATAAAGAATTTTTTTCAGATAAATTTAGGATTCTAAATTTAAATCCTCACCACTCCAAAATCCCCCAATATGTATGGCCTTCCCAAAATCCACAAACCTACCATCCTCTCCGGGCCCATCAATTAGTTCTCGTGATTCACCTTGCAGGGGAATTGTCTAAAGTCCCTCTTGGACATCGTTTAACACCATTGGTATGGAAAAACTGACTCTTTCATCAAAAAATTCCAGGGATTTCGTTTAGAGAAGTCAAAATCCCTAAAGTTGTACTGAAACGGACAAAACTGGTAAGTTTTTGATGTGCGAAAGTCTATTTACAAATGTACTCAGTTCCAGAAACTCTCGTGGAATTATTAAATCACGGTCTCAAAGAAGGACCAAAACATTAAGGATAGAACTAAACTCTCCCGTGCCAGTAATTATGGAACTGTTAGAACTATGCACTCAATGCAATTATTTTTGAGTTTAGAGAGGGTAAAAATTTACCGTCCAAGATGAGGGAGTATGGCAATGGGTTCATCCACTGTCTCCTATTTTCGCCAAATAGATCTTTATGGAGGAATTCGAGCGAAACAGCTTTGGGCTTCAGCTCAGTTCTCAAACCGAAGATTTGGTGGGAGGTATGTGGATGTTACCTTTGTTATTTTTTTCTCATGGAGACATTGAATTAAATAATTTTTTGAATCACATTAATAGTATTTTCTCCTTCCATCTGCCTCACAATGGAAGTGGAAGTCCAAAACAAGCTTCCCGTTTTTTGGATGTGTGTGTAGTAAGAGATAGGGATGTCCTTAAGACAAACTGTTTTTTCGAAAGAGTAACACACAGCTTAAGGGAAAAATATTTAAATGTATCAATCCAACCATCAAAAAAATCTGTCAAAGAATGGGAGTAGCCTACTCGTTGTTTTTTTTGGGGGAATTTATTTTATTAGAGCAAAGAGCTTGTGCTCAGATAAAGAATGGACTAAAAGAAGAAATTTAAGAAAATTGAATCGGAATCTCAGGAAGCAATGGATACACCTCAATTAGTAATTAATAAGTGCAAACGAACCAGAAGAATCATTCCTGAGTCAGAAAAACAGAGATTGTGATAAATTGCGTTTATGTCAATCCCTTATGTGCCGGGATTATCGGGAGAAAATTAGGAAGGAGTAGGTAGAAGATTAGAAAGTACAACATTAGAAACCCGCGTTTTAAAACACACATGACGGACAACTCTCGTAGTGACAAAGTCTCGTAAAAACCAAAAACCAAAAAATGGACACACAGGAGTCCAAAAACTGTGTTTTACAAGTATAAAAATGTAGCTGCCAATAGGGAATACATAGGCGAGAACAAAAAGACCACTAAACATAAGGATAAAAAAGAACACAAAGAAAACACGCGAAAGGGTTTTCCACAGAAAAAGTCAAAAATTGCACACCATTGTTGGTCCGAAGACCTATCATATGAATTGGGATGAAGCCCACATATACATCGGGAACCACATTTCTTCAAAAGGAAATTAATTGATGGCAACATACATTAAATTGGCAGACCAACCAATCCAGTCAACCATCAGTCCGAGATTAGGCCGCCCCCCCCCCCCCCCCCCCCCCCCCTTCTTTGGTTGCCAAATTCTAAAAAAAAATGAAACTAAAGAGAATACCAAAAAGTATCAAACGTGAGATCGGAATTATTTGCCAATAAACCAATGCGGGAGTCACAATATGGTTTTAAGAAGTTCATCTCGCATGAACCAATAAATAACGAAAGGGCCCAATCCTGTTCCCCTTCCCTTGAATTTCCGCCATCTTGTTTTAAGCCGGCCGTCACGATTACCATTGGCTTACCCCCTCTGGTCAGTCGTTATGAATTGGTTTAGTAGACGATGTGAAGAGATATTGTGGAACCTGTATTCCCGTAGTTTAGTTTTAATGATAAGTGTTTTTGTATAGTTTTTTTTATTAAGTGCATGTCTTTTAGTGTTTAGTGAAGGTTGACATACACACATGTAGGTTGTGATTCCCTGACTCAGGCGTGCCACAACGCTTTAGTAAGATTTGTTATATTTTAACACCTAGTTTGTAATTATGTTATTAGGTTAGTTCTTTACCTGAAGTAAGAGATCAGATTGCAGATCTCGAAACGTAGTGTTACTGTTTTCTTGTTTCACTTAACGTATGGCAAATGTCCCGGAAAAAATCCTGTTTCCTTCACAATCCATTCCATCGTCAAAAATAACCTTCAAACAAAGAATTGATTCTCGGTACGGACTACCGGAACCAGTAAACAAATCAAAAGAAAAAGAAAAAAACCTTTGTAGGAGCTTGGCATCTTAAATTAACTAAACCACCATTAATCATTTAAACTTTCTTGGCATAAATGTAAGGTTTGAAGACCTTATGCCATATAGGGTTAACTCTAAAAACACTCCTTTTTCATAGTAGGAAAGCCAGTAAAATTTTTGTCTTCTGCTTCTAAATCTTTACTTTAAAGAAAAGAATTGCATATCATCATTCGTGAAAAATACCTCCTCCCAAAATAGGTATTGAGTGTAAAAAAAACTGAATTAAAAACAGCTGATCGGTACAGAATTCCAACAACATTCTCGAAAGCATCCAAAATAAAGAGTGTTATAAAAGTTTCTGAACACAGAATAAGAAAAAGAAAATCTCCGAACAAAAAAAATAAAAAAAAAAAAAAACTGGAAAAAATTTGGCCTAAAAAATGTTGATTTTGCCTAAGGAATGGCAACGTGGAATACGGATGCAAATAATAAAAACGTAATCAATCTCTCTTCGAAAATCCTGAATGATAGCGGATATAATCAGATATTATCCAAGGGTTTTCAAACTTTTCTGTGTGCACAAAAATCGGTTTAAAGGCAACTGGATTTCCGTGGCTGGAATTGAGTCTGGGCTGTTTCACACAGTTACCTGAGGAACAGGGTGACGCTTCCGCTGTCGAGGACCAGTATTTTAACTCAGAAAAAATTCCTCCTCATAACACACCCAATTTGACAATAGAGTGAGAAAAAGGCCAGGGTCGATCCTTGGGAAAGATGAACCACGGTCAAAATCTTACCTGCCGACCAAAGGCAACGCGTTTTACTGTGGTACTTGACTCAGTAGCGTAATAAAGAAAAGATTTGCGGAGGACGAAACTTTAAATACTGGCAAATATACAGTTTTAACTAAAGACCCGAGCTGATTCATATGAACGCAAAGTAGCAAACACCTTAAGAAAACATAAAGAATTTTTTTCAGATAAATTTGGAGATCTTAAATTAACTCCTCACCACTGCCAAAATCCCCATATGTAAGTGGCCTTCCCAAAATCTCACAACAACCTACCATCCCTTCTCCGGCCCATCATTAGTTCTACGTGAATTCACCTTGCAGGGGAATTGTTCTAAAGATCCTCTTGGACATCTTAACACCATTGGTAGGAAAAACTGACTCTTTCATCAAAAATTCCAGGGATTACGTAAGAGAAGTTCAAAATCCCTAAAGTTGACAGAAACGGACAAACAGGTAAGTTTTGATGTCGAAAGGTCTATTTACAAATGTACCAGTTCCAGAAAACTCTCGGAATTATTAAATCACGTCTCAAAAGAAGAACCAAACATAAAAGGATAGAACTAAACTTCCCGTGCCAGTAATTATGGAAACTGTTAGAACTTATGCACTCAATGCAATTATTTTGAGTTTAGATGGGTAAAATTTACCGTCAAGATGAGGGGATGGGCAATGGGTTCTCCACCGTCTCCTATTTTCCGCCAATATCTTTAAGGAGGAATTCGAGCGAAAAGCATTGGCTTCAGCTCAGTTCAAACCGAAAGATTTGGTGGAGGTATGTGGAATGATACCTTAGTTATTTTTTTCTCCATTGGAGACATTGAATTAATTAAATTTTTTGAATCACATTAATAGTATTTCTCCTTCCATCTGGCCTCACAATGGAAGTGGGAAGTCCAAAACAAGCTTCCCTTTTTGGATGTGTGTGTAGTAAGAGATAGGGATGTCCTTAAGACAACTGTTTTTCGAAAGATAACACACACAGGAAAATATTTAAATTATCAATCCAACCATCCAAAAATCTTTCAAAGAAGGAGTAGCCTACTCGTTGTTTTATAGAGCAAAGAGCTTGTGCTCAAATAAAGATGGACTAAAAGAAGAATTTAAGAAAATTCTAATCGGAACTCAGAAGCACTGGATTACCCTCAATTAGTAATTAATGAATGCAAACGAACCAGAAGGAATCATTCCTGAGTCAGAAAAACAGAATTGTGATAAATTTGCGTTTATTGTCAATCCCTTAATGTGCCGGGATTATCGGAGAAACTTAGAAGAGTAGGTAGAAAGTACAACATTAGAACCGCGTGTTTAAAACACACAACACCTCTTTAAGACAAAGTCTCGTAAAAACAAAACCAAAAAATGGCACACAGGATTCCAAAAACTGTGTTTACAGTAATAAAATGTAGCTGCAATAGGTGAATACATAGGCGAGACAAAAAGTCCACTAAACATAAGGATAAAAAGAACACAAAGAAAACACGATAAAGGGTTTCACAGAAAAGGTCAAAAATTGCACACCATTGTATGGTTCCCGAATACCATCATATGAATTGGGATGAAAGCCCACATAATACATCGGGAACCCCCCCACATTTCTTCAAAAGGAAATTAATTGAGGCACACATACATAAAATTGGCAGACCAACCAATCAGTCAACCATCAGTCTAGATTAGGCCGCTTTGGTTGCCAATTCTAAAATATGAACAAAAGAGAATACCCAAAAGAATCAAACGGATCGGATATTTTGCAATCAAATCCAATGCCGTAGTCACAATATGGTTTTAAGAAGTTCATCTTCGCATGAACCAATAATAACGAAAGGGCCCAATCCAGTTCCCCTTCCCTTGTATTTCCGCCATCTTGTTTTACGCCGGCCGTCACGATTACCATTGGCTACCCCCTCTGGTCAGTCGTAGATTGTTAGTAGAGAAACGAGTGAAGACGTATTGTGACCTGTCTTCCTCGTAGTTTAGTTTTGTAACATCGTGTAATTATATTGTGTGAGTGCTAATTTTAATGTTACATTGATAGAGATTGAAGATGTTGAAGTACATAAAAAACTATAGTTATTTACTGAAGTTACTGAACCAATTTTGAAAATTTATTAAACGAAGTGAGTATATTGGTTGCATAACCTAAGTAGCAATACCAATCAAAAGGTTGTGTTTCTATGTGTGAATAACTATTGTTAACAGTTTGGTCACGTAAGTTCAAATTAAGTAGGAATTAGTTTTAAATTAAATTCTGTTAGCCAGTTCCGACACTATACTGTAATTTTAAATAAGTATGATATAATTCGGTAGTTTTGATAGACTAATCAGAAATATCATTAATTCAATTGTAATGGTGGCCGCTTGTTATACTTTTCAGCCTTTAAATAACTATAATCTAAAATCTTTCTGATCCCGTTCCGATACTATACTGTAATTTTAAATAACTATAACGAAATTCGGTAGTTTAGATAGACTAATCAGAAATATCAATAATTCGATTGTGATGGTGGCCGCTTATTATACTTCAGCCTTTACATAACTATAATCTAATTCGGATAGTAGTTTAGATAGGCTATTCAGAAATATCAATAATTCGATTGTGATGGAGGCCACTTATTATACTTCAGCCCTATCGGAAAACCATCTAATTTGTTTGTTTATACTCTTGAAGGATTAACAAAAAATATTGTACATTCAATGGCATTAGGTCTATGATGAATTAAGTTGTAAATAGAAAAAATATACGTTATAAAATTAGTTATTTAAAATTACAGTATAGCCTAGTATCGGAACTGGCCAACAGAATTTCATTTAAAACCAATTCCTACACTATTAACAATAGTTATTCACACATGTGATTTGTATGCTACTTAATTTTGAACTTATGTGACCAATTTTGACTGCAAATTAAAAATTTAAATTACAATAAATTATTTAAATCCAATTAGTTTAAAACTTTATTATATACTTTTAACAATCGTTACTCTCACACATAGAAACACAACCTTTTGATTTGTATGCTACTTAGGTTATTTGAGGTTATGCGACCAATACACTCACTTCATTAAATTTGCAAAATGAGTTCAATAACTTCAAGAAATAACTATAGTTTTTTATACACTTCAAAACATCTTCAATCTCTATTAATGTATTATTACAATTAGCACTTAGCACAATAATTACACGATGTTACAAAACGACACACAAATTTGATAGTAGCACAAACTGTCGGGACAACCTGGAATTAAAATAGAAAAACATTATGGCTGTGTTGTAATATTATAATATTTACATAGAACAATTGGTGAAACTTCATCTTTGCAATTTGCATTACATTACTGATCAAGCACTTTACAATAACATTTTTATAAATTTTAAATGTAAATAATTAATGTTTCTGCCTCTTTGCCCTCTTTGGTGAACTTCAGCTGAAAGTATTAACAGCTGTTAAGTAACAGTTCACTTTGCATTACGTGTCCTAGCGCAGTCTGGCGGATCCAATGTAAAACACTCCAACATCAACAATTTATTATTAAAAAATTAATTAAATAAACCTATTTAAATTGGACCGAATTGTGAATCTAAACCATTCTCGGATCCACCTGAAGACACACAAAAAGTTTCATTAAAATCGGTCCACCCGTTTAGGAGGAGTTCAGCTCCATACACACGCACACAAGAAATATATATATATATATATATATATAATTATATGGTTTCTTCATTTTAATTCTCAATGCGATTACTGTTTTGCGTAAGTACCTATGTCAAGAATAAAGAAACTTAAAATAAAGAAGCTACTCTACAGACGGGGGTATTAAAGTTAAGAAAATCTGAATGAGATATATAGAAAAGCCGTGATACAATTCAGTTCAATAACAGTTTATTTCCTTAAATTTTACATTTTTATGAACATAATTGCATTAATAAGTTTTTAGTTGGCAAAAATATCCATATAATGCATAATACATTGAAATATTTTAAAATTTAAATAGCATTAAATTCATTCGAGTCGCTTTACTTTTAGATTTTCTCATCTGTCAGATTGTACCTAATGCGTGCGTTCCATAAACTCGTGCACTGAGTGACATATTTTAGCTCTTAAATAATTATTTATACATTTTTTTTTGTAAGGTTACTTCATTTTACTTTACGTCATATTATAAAAAAGTTAATAAGATGAATATCAGAAGTTTATGGATTTTTAATGTGATTCAATTTAATATTAAATTTCATTTTTTAGTTAATACTATAATATGTTACAATCAGTCTTCGATCAGGACGATACAACATTTAAACAGTAAAAACTTCACTATTAGTTACAAATAAGCAACGTGACTTCATACACACATTGTTACAAAATATAAGTACAGTTGTCTTTTTCAAACTACGTTCTCTACTAATAACAACAAAATAAAGGATATGAGAGATGTTCGTTACGTATTATTTAATGATGCTCTCCATTTCACTATAATAGAGAGTGAGTTAGGCATCTGTTAATAAATTAGGACACGAATTTTAAAAAGGTTAGGTCATAAGACGACGTTATAGGTAACCACAGAAATTTAATGTTATCAAGTTGTCAAATATATCTATAACTGTTTACAAAAAAAAATAACCAAAGTTATAACAAATATTTTCAAAACGATCGTAGTCGAGTTTTCGACTAAAGTATAAACAAGAATGTTATTTTTTAGTATTTCTGATTGTATATGATTATGCTATTTTGGTTTGAGTTATTTTAATTTTTAATTATCTTAAGTCTTTCATTATTAATTGGTAACTGATTTGTATTAACATGCACAACTAAACTGAATAATCAACTGTTTTACTCACACAGTTTCACAGATTTAATTCAATTCAATTGAATCGCATTTCCATCACTTGGTTGATGTGGAAAGCTCAGTATCCTTGGATACGGTTCCCTTCAAATATCTTACGTAATCCCAAGCCTTTGTTAGATGGCATGATTAAATTAAACAATCACTACAAAGGATAATTTTAAAAGCAGTCAGACTTCTATAATTTTTGGTGAAGATTTGTTTGAGACTTCCAAGAACTTTATGAAAACATAAAGAGAGCGAGTCGCGTCAGAATTCCAATATTCAAGGAGGCTATTCATTGTTAGCTGTTGTACACCAATTGTAAACCGTGTGCGGAGTTTATCTTAAGTGTTTATATTGTGATTAGATTGTGATTTTGACAGTATATTTTCAAAACCATAAATCGATTGATCAATCCATCCATAAAAGTATATAATACTCTAAATTTAGTAGTAATATGAATTTGATTTAACCTTACTTTTTGAAGAAAAATCTTTATGATCTCTATACTCAATATTTAATTAAATTAAATATTACTTTTTTCTATTAAACAAAACGTGTATGTTTTGGATTCCCAATCGTCTGCGCAACGTTATCACGCCTTTGGCCAATGTAATATCCACTGATAAACTACTTTTTTTGCCCTAGTCAGAAATATCTGATACGTTACTTCATATTTATAACTAGGGTTTGTATCTAGCAATTAAACATACTATAGCAGTCGCAAAAAGCTGAAGTTAATGTTTTTTCTTCATGTGTATTTCACAGTGTCTATTACTGAAGTAGAATAACAGCTAACTGTATGGTTTAAGTTGTAAAATAAAACAGTTTACCTAGCAAATCTGACATGTTTAAAAAAATATTAAATACTTTGACTTGGTCAATGTTTTCTCTTTAGAGTATAAAACTTTAGTTTAAACAATCTCACCATGGAGTTTACTTTAAATCTTGTGTGTAAAAGTACAATAAAACAGTTTTAAAAGAATTTCTTTTAACGAGGGTTTCTGAGATGTAGCAAGTTTCTGAGATCTGTTGTATACATTAGTAGCGTTTTTATAGCTGTAATTATTTATGATTCTTGTCCAACAACCGTTACAGACGAGTACCATTAAAGTATGTAAATTTTAATAAGTAGTTATTTATACACATAACTTAAAGACTTTTGTAACATTCAAAGGGTAAAAATATTTTTTTCTTTGGAGAGCAAATAAACTATGTGCTAGTTACGAAGTTAAAGGAATAAAAATTATAAAGAGACGCAAGGGCTAAGGATAAAGAGACTTGTAGGAATGTATGGCAACTCACCTTAAATGTTTTCTCCATTCATACAAGCTGCACTACTTGGCTGACTTCGCATTATCTGGAAAACTCTTATGAATCAAATTGGTGTCCATGGGCAGTTGACAATACAGCTATAAGTTAACAAATGCCACTGGTATCAGGCGATCATGGTGTACAAAGGAATTAATTTGCAACACTAAACCTGTGATGGGGACCTAAGGAGGTTTTGAGATGTGGGATCAACCTGGAATCACACAATGCCTCGAGTGGGAGGGAGGGAGGGAGAGAGAGAGAGAGAGAGAGATAGAGAGAGAGAGAGAGAGAGAGAGAGAGAGAGAGAGAGAGAGAGAACGAGAGAGAGAGAGAGAGAGAGAGAGAGAGAGAGAGAGAGAGAGAGAGAGAGAGAGAGAGAGTGAGAGAGAGAGAGAGAGAGAGAGAGAGAGAGAGAGAGAGAGAGAGAGAGAGAGAGAGAGAGAGAGAGAGAGAGAGAGGATTGTCCAACCACTGTACCGTATACGCTAAGATAATCAGGCCACAGTGATTTTAATGTACATTTATTTGGCCATTGAGGGACATCTTCTGGTCTACGGCTAAGTCCATAGCGCAACTCAACCAGCTTTTGTTTGTTTTGATCAACCTGTGCTAGGACTCTTTGGAGTAATGATTTATATCCTTAATTTGTTAGAACCAAAACTCCATAACGTACAGCATTTTTCGTTAATTTGTAAGTTCTTAAATTATAAAACTGCGACTAATTATAACTGAAAAGGGTGTCAAGCACAAATGTGTTCAACCCAGGATATGGAATTTTAAATATTGCCTATATAGTAATACATGCTCATAACACTATGACAAAGTTATCTAAAACAACGCTTTTTAAATGTTTTAATTGTAATTTCATAAAAATTAAAAATCTAATTTTAACTTGTTTCACCTGTTAAATCTGTGAGTGACTGCGTTACGGTGTTTTTACTGTTAATTCAGTCGTATGGAGCAGTTCGAGCCGTTGAATAAGGGACTAGGATTCGTTGTAACAGTCTACCACTTTATAGGTATGCTTTGTCATCTCTTATCAACATCTTATTGATCTGTTACTTTAGGACTTAACACGAAGCTTTACCAAGAAAATTTTATCTCTTAAACCAAGTAACGGCTTTCTGGGTAACATTACTACATAATGAAGCTAATCGCTATAAAGGAAATGAGGAGGTAAAATATAAGAAAGAGAGAGTAAATGGATTGGGAATGGGAGGAAAGCTTTATATTGTTATACCAGAAATTCCGTTTCCATCTACATCCAAATAGGTTCCCAGAAAAGTTAGAATCCATGATAATACAAATCCCCGTTTAAAGGTTCAAGTTTTTAACAGAATAAAAAGTGAAAAATGTGGTTATAATTTGATAGATGATTTCTCAGGATATAAATTTGCTATAACTGAAAGAGTTTTCCACATATTCCTTTATATTATTCCTAATATTTTGCTTAGAAGAAAAGTTTTATAATATTTCATGTGAAACTAACAGATGTTAACATTAAAGAGGATGTTTATGTGCAAAAATATCTCGTTGTTTTTAGCTATACCTTGTATTATAAAATCTGCAATATCATTTCAAATAAAAACTAAGTTTTTAAAGGTAAAACTTGGATCACTGAATTAAACTTCCATCAGCTCTCTCATGTGAATAAATAACCCCTAAATTGATTTCCGGCAGCCTCAATACTTGGAAATTGGAACTGATAAATAATTATGTGACTGTGAAAATCAAAATGAGAAGCAAATTATTGTTTTTACTTCACTGAAAAGATTTAGTCTATATATAAATAAATATATAAATATAAATATCATACACATATATATATATATATATATATATATATATATATATATATATATATATATATATCTACATAAGTTATGTGGAATATTTAAAACTCCGAGATTTGAGTGGTGATAATAGTTATCATGAGCTGTTATTTTGTGTTTAAGTAGCCCACACGCCACCAGGTTCTTGCGGAAGTTGTATATCTACATGTTTAGGTTCTGGATGCAAGTAACTTCTAGACTTTCACTTTTAAAGATTAATCTCAACCATACTAATAAACACGCAGTATTCTTTCTAAATGTAGGTTTTTTATTATCTCCGGTTTTTGGGTGGTTTTAATACTAACCAATATCTCTTTTTATTTTTATTTTTTCTTACGGAAACTATTTTGAGGACTGTTAATATTAATGCCTTTCTGATACTCGTATATGTTTTAGTTCATGGAAACACGTATATAAACTAAAAATATATACAACTTGAAGAAGTCAAATTGTATGACTTAGTAGGCTACTTCCCAGTAACAAGAGCTACGTGTAATCATTTTTCATCCAAAGTTTGCTCAGATGTATTAAATCGTTCAGCATTCAGGAATTAAAGCTAAATACGATATTTAAAGCAATTGTATCGAACGTGAAAATGATTTTAAATACAATTTTAATGCTTTCTAAAATGCTACAGTTGATCTGTAACAAATTATGTATAAATTACGAAAACAACTGGTTTATCTGGTTTATTTTTATTTGCTTTGTTCTCTACTAACAAGAGACAAGAAAGTAATAATTGCTATATAAAAATTGCTGAGGTAAATAGTTATGAACTCGTATTATAAGATATAAATATAATTTTTAATCCAATAGTTATTATAAAACCGAAAGTATACTATTTTTATATCCAGGTAAATGTATGTCTACATAAAAATATTCCATGCCTCTACAAATCAGAATCTCTACGCTCCTGAATATCCAAAGTACCGTCTCGTCTAACTTTTCCAAAAATTCAACCTCCTAAATTTTTACCGTTTAAGATATAGATACTTTAGATAAGATATAGAATTTTGATCGGCTTTCCTATGCATGCATACATTGCTACAAGGCTTTATCTGAGGGAAGTTTCTCTGTTAAATATTGAAGAGTCAATTCTCCCTCAGGTTCCCAGCGCACTAAAGATTAACGCTAACTGAGTCTGCTTTAAGCCAACTCGTGTACCTTCACATGGAAAAGTAAGTTGTGACATTTCTT
This sequence comes from Homalodisca vitripennis, assembly GCF_021130785.1. Lineage (NCBI taxonomy): Eukaryota > Metazoa > Arthropoda > Insecta > Hemiptera > Cicadellidae > Homalodisca > Homalodisca vitripennis. The sequence goes on along the minus strand of NW_025780453.1, from coordinate 71,389 downwards.
TATTTACTGTACTTAATAAATTCTTATAATTTATTTTAATACTTTCTTATAGGCAAGGGTATTACTGTTTTGCGTATGTGTAAGTAAAGTAAGTTCAAAAATAATGGAATTAGGACAAATCCAATAGGAATGCTAAAGCAGAATGAAGCTGAATCAGATATTTTGAAAAGCAGTTATTGAATTCAATTCAGTAACTGTTTCATTCCACAAATTTACCACGTTTATCAACAAAAATTGCATAACTATATCTTTTTAGCTTATAAAAAGCTCCACTTACTTTATAAATTATTTGATTATTTTAAATTATCGTAACACTGTATAGCAATTTAGTCGTTTCTCTAATATTTTAACTTCTAATTAAGGTTAGGAGCGTCCCAGGAAGTCGAGCACTGAGAGACATACATTTGCTATTAAATACAGGGTGATTCATGAAGTTCTCCCCCCACTTCTACAGCACATTGTACTGGTCAAAATAATGAAAAAATGTTATATAAACATAGGTCCGAAAACGCTTCGTTAGCGAGTTACAGCTAGCGAAAGATTTCGCCTGAATTCCTGGGTAAAGAGTAAAATAAAGCCATACTGAACTTTTGGAAAGGTTAGTTAAGTAAGAAATATCGTGGATTCTATATGTATTTTTACCTGATAAAGGTAATAAAATAGGTTTTAGAACTGTACCTGTAGTATTTTTTGAGGGATTCAGGGTTAAATGCAAAAATTGGGGCACGAAACAATGTTTTTTTTAAGTTTGATGTACAATAACTTTGTTAAATTGGTAATAAATACATAAAATCAACAAAAGTATAACAAAACAAGTCTAAAATAAGTACCAAAAGATCGATTTTATTCAGTATAATACATTACTAGTTTTTAAGCAAAATTAATCAGGTTGGGCCAACCGTACGCACCTTTTTATAATAGATGTTCGAAAATGAGGCCATCATTATCAATACGTTTGTGTATTGCTTTTGTTGCGTTTCTTAATTTTTCAGGACTTCCCTGTACCTGCACAGCCGAATCCATAATACGGGCAATTAATTCATCACGAGAATTTCACTTTTGTCTTGTATAACAATGTCTTTCATCCATCCCCAGATGCAATAATCCAATGGTGATAGATCTGTGATCTTGGTGGCCAAGGGTGAGGCCCTCCACGACCAATCCAGTGTCCAGGAAATTGATGATTTAAGTAAGCAGAAACGGCACGTGAAAAGTGGGAGGTGCTCCGTCATGCTGGAAGTACAAATTTTGTCTGAGATGTAAAGGAACATTCTCTAACAGCTGCGGCAACTCTTCTTGAAGGAAATGCAAATAGAACTCAGCATTTAGGCGTCCAGGTAATATGAAAAGGTCCAATCAGCCGATTGTGCAAAAGGCCACACCAGACATTGACGCTAAATCGGTGTTGAAAGTTTTGTTCCACTACCTCATGTGGATTTTCTTCTGCCCATGAGTGTTCACACCATCCCGAGTGAATTGTGTCTCATCCGTAAACAAAATACGCTTGTAGAGTTGATTATTAATATTCAAAAAGTTCCAAAACTCCAAGCGAAGAGGACCATCCCCTAGCTGTAGATGTTGAACCTTTTGTTTATGAAACGGATAAAATTTGTTTCGATTAAGTGACCTCCACACCGTTGACTGCGAAACTCCTATCCTCCTAGAAATACGTCGTGTACTTACACCTGGACTGCGATGAACAGCATTAATAACAATATCATCATCAAGTTGGACAGCTCGTTCATAATTGGTTCTAGTACTTGGTAGTGATCCTGTTTCCCGAAGAGTACGAAAAGTTCCTGAAATTGTTTTATTATCTGGAATCCTCCTATTAGGGTAACGTAGTTCATATACTTCTACAGCAGCTCTAGCATTACCATTACAGTAACCCAAAATAAAAACCATATCAGCGTATTCCTCTGATGTAAATAAGTAAGGCATTTTTTTCGCTGAATAAACAATCGAATTATAACTCACAGAAAAATTGCATTTAATAACACGATTCACAGAACCCGATCTCCTGCTGTAGCTTGCAAAACACCACCAATACACAGTTCTAACGTAACAGTACAGAATACCATTGTTTGATCAGCTGTTATTCGTGCGTTACCAACTTAGAAAATTAACAAAACAAAAAACTGCATTTCGATGATTAGTAAACAATAATGGGAAAATGTTTGCTTCATTTATTTTTCGAACATTTGATGTAAATTTTTATTAAAAAAAATACAACGTAATAAAACATGATATTTTTTATTTACAAACAAATTTATTTAACAGTTAATCTTGTTTTCTCAATTTATCCTCATCATTAAGGAACAAACATTTTGTTTTTGTTTTATTTTAACTAAAACACCGTACGGTATTTTCTTTACAGCTAGTAATGTATTATACTGAATAAAATCGATTTTTTGGTACTTATTTTCTGTTTTATTTTAGACTTTGATTATATCAATTTTCTCAGAATTAAATTCTCTACAATTAATGTTTGTTGATTTTATGTATTTATTACCAATTTAACAAAGTTATTGTACATCAAATTTAAAAAAACATTGTTTCGTGCCCCAATTTTTTGCATTTAACCCTGAATCCCTCAAAAACTACTACAGGTACAGTTCTGAAACCTATTTTTATTAGCTTTATCACGTAAAAATACATAAGAATCCACGATATTTCTTACTTAATTAACCTTTCCAAAAGTTCAGTATGGCTTTATTTTACTCTTTACCCAGGAATTCAGGCGAAATCTTTCGCTAGCTGTAACTCGCTAACGAAGCGTTTTCGGACCTATGTTTATATAACATTTTTTCATTATTTTTACTAGTACAATGTGCTGTAGAAGTGGGGGGAGAACTTCATGAATCACCCTGTATATTCTTTTATACATTTTTAAATTTTAGTTGATTTTGTATCATGTTATAAAAAAGGAAAGAAAGACAAAGAATGTCCAAATTGTATTTACATTTTTCATTTAATGTGATATAAATGTAATATTACTCCATGTTTTCAACCTCACACTGTAATATATTATCAATTTTTACGTAAAAATACAGCCAAATGGGCTACAAACAACCATCAAAAGGGCGCTACAACATTTAGATAGTAAAAACTACATTATTACGTTCAAATAAGTTATGTGCCTTCCATATACACTTGTTAAAAGATACATGTATACTTTCCTTTCGCAAATTACGTTCTCCAATAATAAAAAGAAACTAGAGGCTCCGGCAGAGGTTCGTTAGCTTTTATTTAGTAACGCGCTTTATGTCACTAGAATAGAGGGTGAGTTAGGCGTTACTTAGTTTTACAAATTAACATATAAAATTTTTTAAAGACAGTTAAAAATGCGGACTTTCATGTTACATGTGGTACAGAATATATCAATATCAGTATTTAATCAAGATTTCAAGTTGTTCTAAAATGTTTTACATAAAAAACTAGAAAGATGACTAAAAATGGTTTCACGACAATATAATTGTACAATATATTCACATACTTTAGTTTTTAAAATCTCGACTATGTTTTAAAAGATAGAACTTTCGCTTATATATCGGTTTGATGAATAGAATCAACAAACAAGAGGTTACAGGTGAAGTTTCTCGAACAGTTGAAGTATTGACTCAGCCAGGGTAAGGCACAAATCACCGGTAACAAGTCCAAGTTTCGCTGATCAGTCTAAACTTGTTATCTTCCCTTAGTTCCCTTTATCAGTATAGGCCAAAGGGGCCATTTTCTCTCTACGGCACACTTTTTAAACTTAAAATAATTTGGGTAATATTATTTACAATTAAGCTTATCAACTTCTGTCATATAGCCTAATGATAATGTTGATAAAGATTATTCAGATGGTCAAAATTAACAGATTGCATGTAGATATACATATTTTGTTAGTTATTTCATTTATATTAATAGTGCGGTAGCTTTGTAGATAAAGTGTGTTTCTATGAGGTGAAATTGTGGGCAATGTGATTGTTGTGTACTAGAAAGTGTGCGCTAAACGATTGTTCAAATACCTATCGGCATAAATCAATTAACGAGTGATTGTAATAAATGTTGCTGACGGAACGACTATTTGATAATCTGAAGTTAAATAAACTTGTGAGTGGTGTACTACTTACCACATAGTGTGAGATTCTATTATATATTTACAACTATACGATGAGTAAATGAGGGAAATATTCTATTACTCCTATTAATTAGGCTAAAAGTGGCAGTGATTAATATTTTGAGTAACTTTACTTGGTTTTTTAAGCTTTATTATACTATGTTAGATGACTTAATTAAATACAATTACAAAACAATCACAACAAAATATGATTATAGTAGCATTGATATTTATCTACAAATTAGGTGAGGTTTTATGCAAAAAAGCTTTAAGGAAGGTTACGAAGAAACTCCAAAGACGGGTCTTAATCCATAATTAAGAGCTCCAACATTCAAGGCTTTAAGGCTGACACTAGGCCATTCATGGTAAACAGTTTGTACACCAGGAGTACTGTGCGCGGAGTCATCTGAAGAGTTTGAATTTTTAATTCGACTGTACATATTCAAAACATAAATCTATTCATCAATCCATCCAAAAACTTATATAATATTTTTTTAATTAAATAAGGGTATCATATACTTTCAATGTTTAAGTTATATGTAGTAATTTAGTATTTTATTAACTAGGATTTCTAGTGTAAATCAAAGCAGACAATTAGTTATACTGTCACTCATAATACTAATAAATTGTATCAATTTTGAAATCAAAACGTAATGGAACACTAAATAAATTATACTAAAAGCAATAATTCATAACATTGGTACTTACATGTTAAATCCTTATAGGCTAAAGTACATGTACGTAATTAAATTACACATTTTAGAGTAAAAATATATGCACATTAACAATCATCATTTTTTTATTTTTACAACATTTATACTGCTGTATTTTCTAGTTTTGTTTTGGACACTCAACCCTCACATTACAACGCTTTTGGCCATTTTAATTTCAATAACTACTTAATTTGTAAGATCCGGTCACAAAGTACGATCCATTTCTTCGCCTTGGGTTTGTATCTAGTAAATAAACATACCATATAACAGTTTGTAAAAATCATATGTTGGTGTGTTTTTCTTCAAATGATTTTAACAGTGTAGGTCTACTACTGACAAAGAATAAAAGTGCATTGTGTAGTAATAAGTTATAATATAAAACGGTGTACAAAGCAAATCTGATTAAATATTTCGTCTTTGTCCATGTTTTGTACAGAAACAACAATTTGTACAATATGTTACAACGTGATTCCTTTAATCAAGTTTACAGATTATATTAAAAAAATAGCTGTCCGAAGAGGCTCTGTTAATGATGGTTTCTCAAATTTAATAATTGTTTTTTTATCCTTAAATTGTTAATTTTTCTTTCTAGTTGTAGAGCATGTTTCTATGCTAAAAACTACTATAGATGAGTTATAAGCATTGTAGTATTTAAATTCAAAATGTAATAATTATTTAATTTAATAATTTTAAGGCTTTCTTAATAAGGTCTGCAGGAAAGTAATGGTACTTGATAATTGTAACATAGGATCTCTCTCCAGTATCATATCTCTAATTCTATAAAAGTGTCTGTATTCAATGATGTTCAGCTGCATCCAAAATAGCGTCCTGCTTTATTACAGTTATTTTTATAAAGTATGGACTCGTGAAACCAAGTTTAGTGTAACAAGCTCGGCTGTGGTTGTTGTATGCAACTCTTCCAATGTATGGCTCCTGTATTCTTTACATGTCCTTTTGATAGAAAAACAGGCAATCGTAGAGATAAAAATTTTACATCCTATCGGGAAAGAGAAATTCTGTAAGCCTACTTAGTGATATGTTTCACTGACGATCAGCCAAATTCCATGGGTATTTTCACCATTCACCGTCACAGAACGATGTATATAAGAAATTAAGTGCAAAAGTTTTAAAATTAAACATTGTTCGAGGTATCATGCAAATAATTGGGATGGATGTTTACACACTATCTTAGATGTTAAAATGTCATATAGTTCAGTTTGTATATACCATATACTCATTCAACGGTTTTCATTGACATCGTGGTTACCCTTAAAACAAATGTAAAAATGTTTCGCTACACTTCTAGAAAATCAGAGGAATAACATCATCGAAATATATGTTACCTATATATAAATGAAACTCAACGCAATATGTCAATAAAACGGAGCGTTTGTACGGCCATAGTGTCAGTACTTCGCCATGTATAATATTTTTGCCTTGGCTTAACTTTGACTTATTGTAGTCTCTCAATATATCGTTTAGTTCAACTCTTTTTGTTTTAAATTCAAACTTTTAATTCTCATACCAATTCTTTTCTTTCATAGGGCTGTCTCTTGCTGAGATATTTGGGGTAGTGATCACTATCTCGCCATACTAACGGAATGGGAGGCTTCTCATGTTTCAACCTCACCTAGTCAAAGCGGTTAGTGGAAAGTATCTAATTCAATCTGGTCTTGTGGAAATCTGTAATACTAAGGGTTGCCTCCACCTAATCAACAATCACTCCCCACAATAAACTAGACTTATCGATTAAGTAATCCCTTTCCCTGAATAGGTACCTCTACATTTACAGTTACTGATGTGCTATATCTAGACGTCCATTTTATTCACCAGTTGAAAGTGACCACATTAGCTATATTTTAGTACCCAGCCTAGTTTATGCTTGCGTATGTAAACTCTAGAGAATCAGTGTTGTTCAGAGACCCACATAAAACATAGTATCCTGAGTACATTGCTTCCAGTTCCAGAGACGGGTCAGAACCCCATCCTCCCAGGACTAGCGCACCGCACTCTTGGAGGCTCTTCGGAACTCCACGGTTTAACAGCCTGCTACAAATTGTGACGTAAGTTAATAACTTAAAGCGTTTAGATGTAGCATAATGAACAATTTTTTAATAAGATTTTTAACATTTTAAATTTAACAAACGTAATTGAAAAATTAAAAAAAACCATACAAGGTATATGAAGCCTTGTAAGGACTTCCGAAAACATAGTCTACCAGATTTGGCGCAACTGTTTAAAATTTCCTAAAATATTTTGTAGTGCAGGAGCTTGTAGTATCATTATTGGATTTTTAATTTAAGATTATTAAATCATTTTAGGCATACAAGCGGTATTTATGTATTACCATAGATACCAAATAAGATAGACTCTTTAAAAATAGAAACAGTCTATACCGTAAAATGCTATACTGCATATTTTATCACGTATAAAATATATCTTAGTTTCAAAAGTACTGTGAGCGATTTCATTTCTATTTAATAATAAAGTTTTACAATAAAATGAATTATAAATATCAAATTTATACAACTTAAATTGGATTACCACAATAATAATTTTTAACAATTATAATATAAATAAGAAGAGTTTCATGGCAACGTGATACGTAATAAGCGTGGGGTTTATAAATTTTTGTAATGGAATATTGGAGAGCTCACTGTAAAGCTCTTTATGTTCCTCATTATTTCTAAAATGATAAGAATTCTCATGGGGTTGGTTTTTCCATCATAACGTTTAAAAAGAATTTTAATTACAGAAAACTCCACTTTCCTCAGGAGTCAATTCTAGCTCTTTGCAGTATATACGGATTCCAGCAACAGATATTTGCCACTTAATGTTATATAGAGATTCTATTTATTGTATTATATACGAGGAACCGAATCGTACGTAGCTTGAGCTATAAAAAAATAACACAAAATTTAAGTGAACCACAAAACTGTATCAAATTTAAAGTACGTGTTACTTCTGATTTTCTTATTTCATAGAAAATACTAAACAAAATATCTGTTATGAAATGTTATATTGTAAAAAAATAAATGAAGACTTGAAATAAATAACGGACTAAGTGCCAAAAACAAAGTTTTGAGATAATCAAGTTTTTCTGTTGGGTGAAATAACTACGTACAGCATTGAGATTATAATTTTATTATAGTTACATGGGTACAAGATACACAATATACTAAAAAATCAGACATGTATCTAGAATCATTTTAAGAGTTAAAAAATACAAAAGTGTAACATGGCTAAGTGCCAAGTCATAAACCTATTTAATGGGCTATGTGCCATGTAATAAACCTATTTAATGGGCTATGTGCCATTGATTACATTTGCAAAATTTCTTCATAGAATATCTTGCTTTCATTTTTAAGAAATGGTAATAATTGACGCAAATCTTTTTTCTTATCTTCTGTTAATCTGTTCTTACAACTCAAGTTGAAAAGCTTGTCCTTAATTTTGTCCCATTTCCACATTTTTCTTCAGCACATTACATTCTTTCCATGCTTCCATTTCATTCAATGTCCTCCTTGTTTTTACTTTTACGTTGCCTTTAGATACTTGAATCCAGTGTACCTTGGATATTTCTAACTTTTTAGTATCCAAAGTGTTTTCAGCAGCGGATTTAAAGTCAAAGAAATCTTCAGGAGCTAATAGTGTGACTGTATATGGGTTTTGCCTGTTTGCATTCGCTATCAAACTAACCAAATCCATTGGTGTTTCGCATTTTTCAAACACGCTTCCTTTTTTCAATTAGCGCAAAGTCCCTGTTACAGCTCATAAAAGAGTGCCCCGGTACCAAGAACTTTTGATTAATTTCATGAAACTGTTCTGTAGAGATAAGATAGTACCACAAGAACAATAACATTTTGTTCTTGTTTTGTCCAAAACAATTATCACTCCACACATTGAGAACCTTTTTGTTGGTTATTCCATTATTTAAGGACTTCAAAAAACAAGAAGCAATTTCGTTACTTCCTCTGCCTGTTATTGACTCATTCCATAAAAACATATTTCCTGTATTGGAGTCACCCACATGAATACATAAATTATAGCAGGATAACTGTCGTGAATAATACATTTTGTTGTGTGTTAAACATGGCAGTGACAGCACCTGCTGAAGATCCATAGATGCAGTGCAAGATCTATGATTAGAATCTTTTGAGTTGGTTAAATCGTCTTTCATTACAGATAAAGCTTTTGCAGCTTTCCTATGATGATTTTTCAATTTTAAATTGTAACTCTCTGTTTCCAGGGCTGCCCTGTCTCTGGGCTTTTCAAAAGATCACATGTGTCGCATGTATCTGTTCTTGGAAGACGGAAGGATAAGTCTGGGAAATGTTTCTTGAAAGTACTAAAATAGTAACGATAAGTTATCGGAGAGTCAGTGTGGGAGTTCTTTGAATGCAAGATACATTCTATTTATGCTTAGATCTGGCTAAGATATTTCCTCGAACTTTTATTCTTGTGTAATGGCTCTCATCACGTGGGAAAGTGTTTATGTGTCCAACAACAAGCATTTCATGTTCTTGAGAGAATTTCCTTGTTTTCAATTTATTAACTCTTTTTTCAGTGTATGAGGTCATCATGCCCAATTTTTTTCGCACTCACTAATGTTTCAACTCGCCTCTTGTTTATGGAGGAATGTATCCAAAAAAAGTTTGTTTACAAACACTGAACACATCACCTCCTTCATTTGGTAGAGTAAAGCAAATAGTGCATTGCCTTCTACTGTCCTTCTCATTTGTGTAGTTACCATGTCGCCTTCTTTTTACTGGTATGAGAATTAGAAGTCCCATGAGAAGGTTGTTTTGTTTGACATTATCCTCCAAGTTGTAAAAATCAGTAAAGAGCTTCAACTTCCAATCAGAACTGATCGTCTTACACTCGTTTTTACATTTGCAAATTGCCTGTAAAATAAAACCTATGTTAGTAGCTGACATTACTGAGTTGTCAGCCACTTAGCCCTATATTTCAAGCCTTCAAAATTTCTTAAAACTATGTCTAACCTGTGTTCATTTCGTATTTCCTATGGTATTGAAACCCATGCCTTTTGATTTAAAAAGTTTTGATCCACGACAGCGATGATATTATTATCCTTAATAACTATTAATCAATTAAAAAACACTTAACCTAGTACTAGGTTCTTCCTTAGCACTAAGAATTTGTTTCTTCTTAGTTATGTATGCCAATCCTTTACTTCTTCGTAATTTCATCTCCTGCTGGATTGTACCTTCTCCTTTCTTCCTGTTTTTCTTTTGAACACGATGTTCTTCAAATACGTTTCTCCATAGTAACAGTTATAATGATCAACTATTATTACAATAGAAAAAACACTAACATAACCTCAAACAGTTCACTTTAGCCCTTGTAAATAAACAACAGCAAGCTGACTAAAACTGGAAGTGGCACTTAGCCCGTCATATAGGTTAGGCGGGTGGCACATAGCCCATGGCGCAGTCTATCGGATTTTTTTTAAAACTACTTCCAATGCATTTGGCACTTACCCCGTTTATATAGGTATGTAGGGCTTTACATTCAGAAACATATTTAAAAAATAAAGCATTTCGTAATTTTTGGCACTTAGCCCGTTATTTATTTCAAGTCTTCAAATAACCTATTTTTGCTTATAACATAGTTTCAATATATATAGTTTCATTGTAAATATGAAGTCTACAGATAAACTCTTTTCTAGCTCACTTTCCATATAATACATTCACATTTTTATTTATTAAGCATCATATATGTTATCAAATAATAAGATTTAGAGCACTAGCGAGAGCACTAAAAGTTAAAAGTGCACTGAAATCCTAAATGTGCATTGTTTAAAAAAATTATTTTCCACTTTGTTTTTTTTATTTTTATTTTATGACTAAAATGTCAAATTTCGAAATCTCATATTATTGTATTCAATTCGTGTACATATATACTTATTCAAATATATTTTCTCTCTGACATCATGGTTACCCATGAGATAAATTTAAAAATATTCGCTAACGCTCAGCAAAATTCGATAAAGTAACATGCACCATAATGAAACACAATGATCCCTAGATATAAATAAAGCTTTGTGCAAACTTTCAAGTCAATTTCATTTTCATATTCTGCAGATCGTATCAGACAGACAGGCAGAATTTAAGTGGTTCAAGACCCTCTAGTAATAGGCTTCGCTACATCTAATAATTTAACATCAGTTACGCTAGGAAAAGGTCATTCATTACTTTGTAAATAAATCATACCAGTAAATCTCACCAGAATCAACTATGTCATGTCTATTCTTTGCTGTATTGGTGGACGAAATCTTTGCACAATATAAACCTGTATATTTTAATTTCAAATCGTATATCTGCATAGAGTCTTAGAAAATACATACTAGCCCATTAAAAAAAAGGTAGGAACGGTACGGTATGGAAGCTACGAGGTGGTTCGTCTCAATACTTGTCACATGACAGGCTCCGCTCAGGATTATTAGCTTTAATTAGAGATACTAAAAGGTATGGAATGTAATCTTTTAATGTAGGACTTTGGTAATGATATTAGAACTTCCCCTTTTTTGTAAATATTATTTGCTGGATTCCCAATGAGAAATTCAAACACCCGTAAACAGACCTTTGCCAAGATGTCCTGTGTTTCTGTAGAATATGATATGGTTGTTTGAATAAACGTTATCTAAAGTTATATTTGTAATACATTTTTTTTAATTTATTACACAATATTACAAATTAATTGAATCTATAAATAATATAGTTTTGAAAATTAAATTGTCTTCTCGCCATTTCGTAAAGTTTTAATGCTCTTTGTTTGTACAATTGCACAAGCTTCATGGTAAGAGACAATACAAGCCTTGCTAATACGATTCTTCTACTAGAGATAAATACTTAAGCCCAGTAAACTAAATTTGGTGTTAGGTAGAATAAGAGTATCTTGATCTCAGTTCGTACTTTTGGATGGGGGCGGCCTGGGATGAAGAGAGTGAGGGAAAGAAAGACTGTGACCTCAATTTCTCCTCTGCTCCTGTCCGCTTAGCTCATATTTGTAGGATATCCGTTTACCTGTTTTAATGGGTCATATTTAAAATACATTTTCTATTAGTTTTACAAAATGTTCTAGTTAAATATATGTATTTAATCTAACACTTAGCTGTGAACTGTTAGTCAATAACTAATTTTGGTTTATCAAATTATATCAAAGTAAAGCAGATGCAAAATGCAATTTGTATCAGAATCCAGTTGATAGTGTGTAAGTTCTGAGAGTTATATGGTTGTGAGTCACAAGTCAATAACTAATTTTGGTTTATCAAATTATATCAAAGTAAAGCAGATGCAAAATGCAATTTGTATCAGAATCCAGTTGATAGTGTGTAAGTTCTGAGAGTTATATCGTTGTGAGTCACAAATGACAATAGTACGGACACAAAGTTAATCAAAGTAAGAAACCAACGTGTTGGACACTCTGCATTACTATGACATTCAATATTCTCAGCCCGCTGTTTTAAAAAATGTTTCTTATTTTCAGGTTTTGGACTCACTGTAACAAAAAAAGAGCCTTGCAGATGTAATACTGTTTTTTCTCTTACCGTAAATGCATGAATCGACATAGTACAAAGCATAATTCTAAAGTCTAGTTGATGAAAAGCAGCGGTCAACAGTATACATTTTAGTTATATCTGAATAAGGAGAGTGTAAAGTAAATTTCATATAAATTAAATGCCTGATAAAGTAGATACATGGCCGGGATGTAAGCTTAATAGCTTCTCGTTACGGATCTCGCGCTTCATCAAGTCTTATCCACTAATCCCGTATTCGATGTAGTTTGTCAAAAAATTCATAAAGAATAGTATAATAGTTTTCTTTAGATATGACATTGCGCAATGTTTATCACTATAAATTTAACACTTTAATTCTCTCGTAGGACGTTTATATGGGCGTTGGGTGGGTTCTAACTCAACAGTATTCTTGTTTAATTCTCATTTCTAAAATATTGTTTACTATTAATCCATCCGTTTATTCTGGCCTGAACACTCCTTTTCTATTAATTTAATGAATAGGATAATGCGCCATTATGAGGCATCGGTGTATTAAAATAAATTCAAACTTTAATTTTACGTCAAACTTTCTTGCCACTACAAAAATATTATTTTCTAAGCAAATATACTCAAAAACACTTTATGCACAATGGTTTCATGTTTTAAGCGTTTCAGGTAATACAGTAATAAAGCGTGTGATTCTTATATATATCTTTATTATTATGGATTATTATTATTACATTCCTAATAAAATAATCTCATCATGACGTTTCTCTACTAATTTTCAGATTATGATAATATTTTCAAATAATTGAGATTTAACTTCCTTGCCCCTTGTAAATAGCTCACAATAAAATTATTTTTGAGATACAGTATTTGTATTGGAGCAGAGTAATATTTGAGCCGAATATATGTCGTGAATCAGCTTTTATAGGTCTTGGTGTTTTTAATTATCATTCGATCCAGGTGGCAGGCAACATATTTAGTAAGTTTATCAACACTTACGTACAGCAATTTCCTGTTCAAACTAACACTACAAAACATAAAATGCGTTTGTTACAAATAAATGTATTTGTATTAAGTGCGAACTATTATAATAATGAAGCATAATTAAGAAATATATGATTTACATTAGGCTACACAAAATAATTGTGATATTACAATGTTGGTACTTGGACATTCCAATTCACCTTAAAAGGTTCACCTAGTGACCTTTAGAGTGTAATTTTCTTGAAGCATCAGAAACCGCTATATCTTTGGTATCACTTATCACTAGTCGATTATTGTGTGAGTATAAATATTACTGCACATTTTCAAGCTTTTAGCTCAGTTCTTTATAAAAATATATCTCTTTGCGGCACGGATTTTAAAGACATCTCAACCCCCATGTGGCACGGAAAATGTCATAGTAATAAAAATGAGTAAAACTTAACTTTTTGGTTTGGTTGGCCTTAAGAATAAGCAGTGAACATCATTTTTACCATATACTATGCATATTATAGCAAAAACCAGGTGATGCGTTAAATGCATCACCATGCCAGCTGAATACTTAGGTGGTGTAAAATATGCACCACTATGTATCACCATGGGCTTAATTATTTTTACGGAAACAACGCAAATTCTTACATCTAACCAAATTAAAATGGTCTTACTTAAGTGCAGAGGATTAATAAAACATTTTTGTTTTTACAAATAACAAAATATCTATTTACAAGATATCAAAATTTTAACAACTTAAATACAATTTATTTAGACTCTGAAAAACAATAAAATTTTTTAACCTCAAGTTTTAACTAATATACTTTCTGTCCATGGTACTTCTGGAAACAAGTTTTATTCTTTCCCAGACACAAAGGAACCTGGCAAACGGTGCACATCCACATTGTTTGAGCAGGTTGTTTTCTGGTACGTAGGCTCGTATGCACAACGTCTTCTTGTTGTTCTGGAAGGTTGGTGACTTGAACCTGAGTGCCTCACCTCCAAAGGGACATTTGGCTTATTCCGGTTGAAATTTATTTTTTTCGGTCAGCCTGGCATTAACCTGCTCAATCTTTTTACTTACAAGGCCATGAACTACCTTCATTTTAAATGTTTTGAGGTCAACCAGTGTTACAGGCAGACACTTGTGCAAAACATATGCATTTACAATGGACGCATCTACAAAACAGAAGAAAATTCTTTGCCACCATTTTTTACTTTTTACTTTTTAAAAATTCGTCCATTGTAAAATTTGAATCAACTGTTTCTGGTATGTCATCACATAAGTTGTAACCAACTGCGTTATCGCATATAGCCTCAGGGATTTCCTCATCATCATCCTCCAAACCATCTACAGATTCACAGTCAGAAGGTATGTGTAGTTGTCAGAAGAACTAACAAATAGTTAGTTCTTCCTCAATGTCCCTTTGTGTGAGATGGTTTTGCACCATCTTCCTGCAAATAAATGTTTTGTGTATTCAACGCATTTCTTTTTATTTCTTGCGTGTTTCCATCAAAATAATAAAAGTTAGACAGTTTTTTGGGACCTTAATATGTTGAGAGAAACTTATTACTATTACTTAGAGCTATTGAAACTTATTACTTTTATAAAACAACTTGAATAATGGCAAAACATATTCCAAACATAGGAATTTAATTTAGCTATGTAGGTACTCGTGATGCAAAATTTGCACCACCAGAAAACATAAAATTACCAAGTTATAAACAGTTGTTATATGCTACAACTAGTTATTTGTAGGCCTAAAGCACCAGTAAGTTACATATAATCCATTTAAGTCTAATTATTATTCTACTTACCGAAAAGAATAAACAAATTGTGTTGATGTCTTCAACCACGTGTTTTAGCACATGGACCACTGAAATTCAGACAGTCAGCTGATTTATTTCACCAATGGACAGTTCCTGCCATCTTGCGGATGGTTATGAAACTATTAAATGCCAACTGGAACATGGCTAGCTTACAGCTCTCCAAGCAGAAAATTAAAGTACTAAGTGGTGCATGTTTTGTATCACTGTGCCGGAAGGGGGGTGCTGTCAGGTGGTGTTAAAAATGCATCACTGTGCCGCAAAGAGATTGGCATAAACACACGATTATTTTCCGATGCACATGTGAGATAGGCTTAACTTAAGCTCAGCCCATATATTTTACATTGCATTAAATTGAATTTAAAGTTACTTTCTGCTCTTCTACATTCTCAACTACTAATCAGTTACTCTTGTATATAATTATTACTTTCCAACAAAAGTTCGAAACAGCAAGATTAGCATCTTTTTTAAAACTCTAATCGTCTTAGTTCACAGTTGGAGATTAGTGTTATATTGTATTTTTAAACAGTTTCCTCATTTTACTTTAAGTGGTATCATAAAAAATCTTAAATATATCAAAGAACTAGCTATCCATGGTTCATAGATTTTAATACCATTATCTTGAATAGTTAAACTTATCAATTATTTTGAACAACATCCTTGTATGAAGAGGCTAAACGTAAAAAGATTTATCGTTTACAAATTGTAGCAATTTGGATACACTTCAATCTTTAATTTAGATAATATTTAAATGCTTTAATCAACTAATCTTTTGATATTTTTTGTAAACAAAGTAAATTATTATTATCTCAACCTGCTAAATATGATACGTGATTTTTATTTCGCTAGTTGATTTTTTGCCCACACCACAGAAATGGATTTACACTCAAGGATATTAAATACGGAAAATACATTTTTATGAAAATTCGATTCTATGCATCAAAGAAAACTAATTTCTCTATCAGTACAAACACCACGAGTATGCATATTCAAAACAACGACTGCTATTTCAATTTGGACCTGATGTTTATTGTTATACCTTACACACACTTTTGCATATTGCACTAAGTTTACGATTGTTTAAATAATAAATAAGGTGATTATTTGTATTTTTAAATTATACGAGAATCTATAAATAAGGATGCTACATTATTGGGCACCAATTTATATTTAAATATCTGTGTAGCTAACAAAAGTAACAAAGAGGGCGGAAATCCACAAGTCCAACTACATTATAGTTTAAAGTGACAGGGGCAGCGAAATTGTCCTCCTGCACTTAGTCCTACCGACTAAATCGCTTCTGCTTAACCGCTGGTACTAGTAAGACCTCACATTATATCAGTTTCTCTTAAAATCAGTTTTAATGACACATTACTAAATCATACACAATCTTCCAGGCACAAATCCATATAAGATACCTTCTGTAAAATAGAAGACAATTAATGAATATGAATGAAAGTATAAAACTAGGAGAGCGGTCCAACCTGAATCATATCCTAGAGAAAACCGTTAATCTTTTCAACTTTACAAAGTGCGTAACTCACTTATTTATGTATTTTAAGAAAAAACTTGTTCTGGAATGCTAATAATATTTGCTAAACTATTTTTACACATTTTTTACCTTGCAGTCCTTTGTGATAAGCCGTTACCCAATTACATGTTAAACCCTTTTGATTTTATTATCACCGTGAACTGTGAACCAATTATCACTAATAAAAAATTGGCACACAAATTTAGCTTATCAATATCTAGGCTAAGTTCGTCGTCAAACTGCAGTGCGCCATTTTGTTCAAATATGGCGGTTCTTTAAATTTAATACGTTAGCAACTCTATTACTTATGTACCTAGAGAATTTTAAAGAGTGTCCTTGGAATCCTTATATCATTTACTAAACTTTTCTTGTATCTTGAATGGGTTTTCTGATATAAACTACATTTACAACCTAACACAAAGACATTTCGCTGTAAAAAAATCTATATTAATGCTAGAAGAACAATTTAAATTTGAATGTTCAATAGTAAAACTATTTAAATAGAATACTCATATTTAAATACTTTTGTTATACATCCATTTTCAACATTAACGAGTGAATATAAAATATGTTCACAACCTGTTACAGATATTGGGAGGAAAGAGGTAAACAACGCAAATTATTAATTTTATAAACTATTAATTATTAACTATTTATTTTAATTAACTCACTTTTGGTAATAAAAGTCAATGGTTTAAACGTCCAGGTACATATTTGGAGGTCTACGTCTGGGAAAGGAATATAATATAGGGGTCGGAGGTGGACTTGTTCTAGAAACGCCAGGCTGTGACGGAATGAAATGTAGGTTTTCACAGTACATATATAATATATGCATATATATATATATATATATATATATATATATATATATATATATGTATTCTCTTCATGTAGAAATAAAAATAAAAAAACAAGAACGCTAATATTGGTGAACTCTTTATAAATTTTCGTATGTCTTAAGCATACTTCTTCAGATAACAATAAATATTGTATAAATACTTACAACATTAAATAATTGAACTAACTAAATATAAACAAGAAAAAGAAGAACTGAAATAGAATGATAAATAGTGGAAAATACATCCCAGCTGATGTTTTATCAGAAATTCCAAAGAGTAAAAAAATAATTTTAGAAATTAACGAATGTTCTAAAGGATATTTATTATAATAATACAAGTTGATGAGCAGTTTCACTCCTTCTCAAATTGAACCTATTTATATTTTCGTTGGCATGCAGGGGAACATTATTGATGCCTTTTAATTTGTAATAGTTTTTAATTTTGTCCTGATTATGTTCCCTGGAATGTAAAGCGAGGGGCTAGACATCTCCATTAACAATACTGTAACGGTGATCTGTCATTCTTATACGAAGAGTATTAGAGGTTTGGCCAGTATATTGTTTATTAGAAAAATTACAATTTAGCTGATATATTATATTAAGTGAATTACAATCAATAGTTCCTTTAATTGGATACGTTTTATTGGTTATGTTACTGCTAAAATTTTGACTAGAGGACATAATTTTCGTTGTACCACAACATGGTTTTTGACAGGGTTTGAAACCGTTAAAAGTTTTCTATCGATTTTTGTTTTTAAGATTGGTTTGGACGAGCATATTTTTAAGATTGGGCGGTCTTCTAAAAATTACCCCCAGGTGGTTTTGAAAATATATATTCAGTTTTAATATAGGCTTTATTTTGTTAAGTCCGGGGTAGAATTTGGTAGTAAATTTAGGTTCATGTAGAGGAAAAGATTTGATGTAATTAAAAATTTTTGTCCTATAATTTAGTTTGTCCCTAAAAGTTTGTCGGGATAATTTAAAGTTTTGAATGTGTTTGTTAATTTGTTAATATAATTTGTGAAATCAGACTCTTTGCAACATAAATTCTTTGCTCGAATTGGTAAACTTTTTGGAATACTTATATATATATATATATATATATATATATATATATATATATATATATATATATATATATATTATTTGAACTAACAATATGATACATTTTACTAAACACACACACGTGTGTGTGTGTGTGTGTGTGTGTGTGTATGTGTGTGTGTGTGTGTGTGTGTGTGTGTGTGTGTGTGTGTATGTGTGTGTGTGTGTTTAGTAAAATGTATCATATTGTTAGTTCAAATATACGTTCTTGTATAATTGTTATACCAACGCTACTAGAGGACAGCACGAGAAAGTTTAAACCAAACAACTCCGCTAACTCATCTGTCCACAATAGATTAGGATGTTTGATCGTCGACCTCATGTAAATATGTATAGCCTTATTATATGGAAATATGTTATGTAAATGTCAAAAATATGCTGTGAGAGGAGTTAGTTCATCCTTACGTGCGGAACATACAGTGACAAATTCAAGATTTATTTTGATGATCCAAAGGTTGGTGTAGTACATGTTGTACTGTTAGTTCTTCTAATTCTAAAGGAGAAAATAGGAGAAATTTTGCAAAGTTGTGTATGGTTTAATGTATTGTAGAGGTTAATAGAACGTTGAATTGAATTAAGCTTTGTGTGAGACATGTTTTATATGTATAATTTTAAATTAATTAATAATAATAAAATATTAAACAGAAACGATTTTTTTGCCTCTAAGAAATATTTGTCATTACCATTCCTTACGTGCAATAATAAGACACCTTCCTGTAGAATTTCAGTTATTCAACCCTATGGAAGAATTATTGTAACCTATAAGTACGTAAATGGTTTCTAGAATTTTGAACACTCGCATCAGCCATATTATTTCTGTGTCTAATAAGTATTAGCTGAGCATAAGCGAAGCCTATTACTCAAGAAGCTAGAAAAATTATATTACTACTCGCACGATATTTCGAGTGACCTAGACTTGATCTTCAATTCTATGAAGGCAAAATAGAGTTTGATGAGAATACACGTCATTGAATAAACAATGCATAAAGAAGCTCATTAAAATCATATGACATTGTAACATGTGATGTAGTAAAATAATTAGGTATAGGCTAGTAATTATGCCTTGTAGGATTGAATTTACAAATTCAAAAAAGATTAAATAAATAAAAACATATAAATAAACATAATTAATTCAATATTAAAATAAAAAAATTTAAATTAAAAAATATGTAAGACCTTAAAAAACAAAAAACAAAACCTTTTAAAAACAGGCATTACATAATATCAGTCAAAACTGTGCACTAAGCAAACGTAAATTTTTTATTTTATTTGCTAACGTTATGTATAAAATATTAGATACTCACAATAAATAACGGAAAAATACTAGAAATTCGTTTCAATCATCTGGTATTTTAGAAATATTACTTGTTCACGGCCTTCACTATTTACTCTTGTGTACATAATTAAAGAATTTCATCTATACCAGATCTGTCATAAATATACCATATTATATATTATATATTAGTCACCCTCAAGCTGTCGATACCCAGGTCAAGTTTAAAACAGGGCTTCTTAGTTTTTGCTTCACCTTAACAAATAAAAAATTGTTAATTTAAATTACACCTTTATTTACAACAACATAATACAAATATTCATGTATCTTGTATTTAGTTTCACAAGTAAATAGAAATAAATATATTGCCACGGTTTAGATTGGTGTAACTCACCAGGAAATAAATGGCGTACCATAGACCTGACTCGGTGGAGACGCCTGATGCGGTTGATATACTCGTAACAAAGGGGTTTTGTGTTTAAACTCCGCTTTAAATGTTTGCCTTCATAAAAATTTAATGCTAAAAAGGTTCATTAAAAGGTGTAGAGACGTATTTCAACATATCCATTATATTTTAACACTAATTAAAGTTGGCATCACAATTCATTTTGTTAAATTGTTTAATTAAATGATGAATTTTGTTTAGTGAACAATAACCTCATTATAGATTGTTTCACAAATTGGAAGTACTGCATAGTTAAAGATCAAAGAATTTTTTTAATTTCATGTTCCATGACATTCCAAAGTAAGTAAATAAAGATATAAAGATTTAAGCGCATGAGGAATCAAACCATTTTTTAAAATTTATTATGAAGAAATATTATCTTAACATTGACATATAACATATAATAAGAAACTCATCACTTTACCATTATAAATATATTATTTCTTGCTATTTTTAATCGTGTTTTAAGTAATTTTGCAAATAAAATCGATGTTACTGTGAACTGTATAAAGCAGAAGAAACGGAATGCCCTTCATTAGTTCAAGAGGCGTCCCGGTTGCTGACAATTATCTCTAGCTGGCTGTGACAGCGAGTTATTCCATTACCCTTCTTAGTCTTGTGAATTGCATTAGTTCTCCACTGTGAGGGCCAAACTGTTGTTGATGATTTTGGATATATTCTATGGATATTTAACACTACGTTTGGAAGCCTGTGATCATGCTGTTATCCAAACTCGTAAGAAATATGATTAAACACACAGAAACACTGCAGTTTGAGTTTTAAAAAATTAGTTTAACAAAATAATTTACCTAAAATCCATGCAAATTCAGAACAAATCTAGACTGGTAAGAATGAGTGCAAAAGATGACACAGCATAGAACGAAGAAGTCTACACAAAACGTTTCACACACACTAGTCAAGTAGCAAGACTGAGTATAGTTAGCACTTTCTGTGCGATCGAGGCGCGTAATTCCAAACAAAGAGAACCAGAAGTCTATGTTCAGAGGAAGAGGTGAAGACTTCTAAGTGATGGTGTGTACAAATTCTTCCGCACTTTTTAGACATTGTATAAAATCGTAGTATCATTTCATATCATGCATCGCCATAAACTATAAGCAAACAAATTAAAATTAAAAAGTTAAAATATATATTAACATTATATTTTCCGACATAAAATTGTATACGTTTCAAAATATGAATTTGTTCTGTTACTCCCTTAGTATTAAAAACAGTAGTTAAATTCTGTACGCACTGTGATCCAAGATCACCCTTGCAAGTCTGTAAAAGAATGAGTAATTATTATACCCCAGAGCGGTCAACCAACCTATAAAGAGTAAGTTATTCGCTCATTGACTACATCATACCCCGAGGTATCATCATACATATCATAATCTGCAATCAAACATGGTATTTCCTAGATACCTTTAGTGATAGCCAAAGAAAACGTTCATAAAACTTGTACTAAATATCTTAGAAAACCTTTTAAAATGCGCATTCTAATTATGTTTACAATAAACATTTATTGAGAAAACTAATCAAAAGTTAAAAGCCACATCTAAGTAAAGTGATAATGGTTAAAGCAAAGAAACTAGTTCCGAACCTTGACTTTAAATGTTTATAGCACAGGCGGGAAACAGTGTGTGTGATCTTTTTATAAGAAACAAATACTATTTTTCACCTCAATAATATTTTCCCAAGAATTTAGCGTTTAGTAAGTATTATACCTAATAAGATAATCAAAGTGGCAAATAATCCAAGAAGGCTGGTCAAATACTTAATATTAAAAGCACTCCCTGTATACAATAACCATCGTCGTACACCTGCCAGTATTAATTCAATTAAATAAAATCTGTCAGCGGTTTCAATCATCGAAATATAAACAATATTATTTTTATCGATGATTTTAATCATTATATTGGTTTGGTAAGTTTTGCGAAATTATTTCATTTTAAAATCTGCTCTAAAAGGAACTAATTAAAAGGCTTCATATTTATTATATTTTATCACTCCAGATGTTATACATAATGACACAATATCGTGCATGCCTAAATACTAATCATTAGTACCAGTGACGTTTTGAGAGATATGGGTCTTATCGTAATAGTTCCTTATGACTTTTACTATGTCTAAGACTATAAAATTAATATACATTTTATTTTTAGGTGCCATTAAATTATAAGATTCTCAATACGGATATATTAACTTAATAATTAATTCTGATGGGCATGTCCCTGTGTGGAATTTAACTCGAAGTTTACCTAGCCTAACAATCTCAGTGTATTCCATCTCATCAGACTTGCATAAAACTCTACATAGACAATAATTGGTTCCATGATGGCGAATGTTTATTCATGGAATTGGGCTGTGTGTTAACGGATCCCACCAATCAGTATGCTAACAAAATCTTCCCTAAGGGTAAAAATTCATTTTATTCTAATTGCTTGTCCATCTATCTGTCGGCAGGATATCTCAATGGGATATACCATAGACTGTCCTGCATTATGTTCCGTGCAATATCAGTGAAGCCTTTTCCATTACAAGTGGTCTGGCATATCACCATTTTGTATTACAGGGTAAGACATGCCATTCCGTAGGTACTTTATTGAGATAGTTAAACATTTTGTACAATTTTGTGTCAATTATGGATATTTAAAGGCCTAATAATATTTAATCTTTTAATAGTTCTTTTGTAATTATTTTATTGTACTCGTTAGAGTGTTGCATAAATTGTACATTATCGTAAAATGGGGGTGTCACTGAACCGGTTGTATGGCCTAATTCCACTGGTGCTCTGCTATAAACTGCGATACATAGACAAGAGACCAGGTGTAAATTTAATTTAAAAGTACATAAATAAAAATACTTCGAGTAAAAAACGTCAATCTTTAAACTACATCAATTTATACCTTAATGCAATAGTTTTATAAACACCTTCATCCAATAAAAAGACACAATCATATAAAACAAATGTATGTTTTATTTAGTTATTAATTGATTTAATATAAATCTTAAATTTTTTTAGATTAATTATTTCCACCACGTATCGTTACCGTTATCGTGACTACAGTACTAGAAGTGTAAGTACTACACATTCTTTCTGGCAAATCTAAAATTAAAAAGCTCTACATTTATTTTTTACATTTAAACTATTAGTATATGATAATGAATATCTATCATTTCAATAAATTCAACTGCCTTCAACTGGAAAGATCGTTAGATCCTTAATGATTTTGGAGATAATCAACGAATAACTGCCTCTCAATGGATTTAGCCTAGCAAATTTCTCTTTCTGAGAAGACAAATCTGAGCTGCTAATGACAGCAACCCAGTACATTTTGTGTTAGAACATTTTATTGCTTTTGTGTTGACCATTTAGGTAACATTCTCTTCAGAAGTAAATATGAATACATTTATATAGTTGCATATTTTATTTTGTTCTGTTGCAATTGACGTTCGTTAGCAAAAACTATTTCTATGCAATGCATTGGATCGTGTACAAGTAATACGTATGTTACATAAAACGTTTCTCTGAAACAACTGCGCTCCATTTATTAGTGTTTTGTGTTAGTTTAGTCTTGTAATCTATTTTTACGGTTGATATAAAATTATTGATCAGTGAATCATAGGCGGCCTATCATAGAATTTATTGAGTGGCAAGGGAATCAAACAAACATATTAGTAGCCATGGAAATAATTGTGAGATGCAAACATATATGTGGCTTTATTCATCTTTCGTGCCTTCATGTCAGACAAACCAGCTTATGTTTGCTCAGAATTTTACTTTATTGATTATTATAATAGTCAACTTCAAACTAACAATTTTTTAGTTTTTTTCGGCTAATGACATATATATTGAAAGAAATCTTTTAAATGTGATCCGTTCTAAACAAACCTAATTGTTTAAAAGAGTTAGAACGCAAAATAGGCACAAAATCTCTAATTTCATTTCTTTGGTGTTATTAATTTTTGCAGATATTTATAATGAATTTAAAACAAATGTGAAGTAAATCGGGTGGTTAGAACAAATCCTACATCAACTTTTGTGACACAATACCGTTTAATACTTACATAACTACAATGACAAGATTGACCAGGATATTTTTTGTTATATATCATGTAGCTGATCAAGGGTATTTCCCACTCATTAGGTTGGTAAATGTCACTGTTATACTGAGAAGATCTCACATCTGTTAGTTTTTTTGATTGTTTGTTGTTAGGTGCAATATGGTTATTGTTTCTAAGAATTGTGATTTTAGTTATAATTCATAAAAATAGTAATGTGTTTGTTTTCTTGGACACTCCTAAAGTTTGATGCATTTGCCGCTGTTACTACATTTATAAAGGGCAATCTTTTTCGAGCATTAAGGATTATTTTAAATCACAAAAAGTAAACTTTAAATAATTTTACTATAAATGTTAAAACATTGTACAGCAAAACTGTCTCAGAAAGTGGTAAAGGTTTCAATAACTAACTTTTGTAAAATGTTAAATAAAATATATAAATTTAATTATATACGAAAATATGCAGCATAAATAAAATTCCAAGTCAGTGTATTTAAAAATATTATATACCCTTTCAACAACTGTAATATGTAAAGAACAAAAACATATAAATACACAGCGTACCTTAATTAGTTTTTACTCTACATATTTCCTTAATATATTTTTGAGGTACACAAACATCACTTGGGTTATGACAGCTGTAACACAAGTGCTTTGAAATGCAGGATAACCATCCCTTATAACAAATATCAGTTTCCTATGCATACATCTACGTGTAGAGATCTAAGCCACTTTTATAATACAGAGATATTATTTGGTTCATACATATTTGAGTGATCGGCGCCAGCAAAGCATGTCACTTAGTTTGTGGAAAACTTTAATTTTGCCTGTTTTCAGCACCAAATCTCGAGAATAAGCTATATATATAGACTTCATATCTAAAAATAAACTATTGTACCCATATCCATTAAATATTGTTTTGAAATTCAACTTAATGAACAAAAATACGAAAGTATTATTTATGTAGCACAATATTTCGAGAATCATTTGATTTGCAGATTTTACTTTTGAGTGAAACTACATTTCTGCATAACCAACCATGAGTAAATATGAACAGAGAATTTACTTGAGCATTATTAAGAAATATTGCTCATTAGGTTGCCTCAGTTTGTTTAGTAAGTTAAATTGTATTGTCTTTCCTGTATGATTATCCGACTTCCTGTCTGTACTGGGCATATCAAGGAAAAAAAGATGCTTGAAGCTCAGTGATACCACAGCGTAGTTGACACCTAACTTGTCAGTAGCAGCAGCTCATTACACCTGAACTTCTATCCTTGTCATACCGAGTTACACTCATCCCCTTCCTCAGCAGTGGGAGACCTGCCAAGCCGCTACGTAACGAGCTGTCAGTAGCAGCATCTGTGTACACCTGAGTCTTCTAACCTTGTCATACCGAGTTACACTCATCCCGTTCCTCAGCATTGGGAGAGCTGACAAGCCGCTACGTAACGAGCTGTCAGTAGCAGCAGCTGTGTACACCTGAGGCTTCTATCCTTGTCATACCGAGTTACACTCATCCCTTTCCTCAGCAGTGGGAGAGTTGACAAGCCGCTACGTAACGAGCTGTTAGTAGCAGCAGCTGTGTACACCTGAGGCTTCTATGCTTGTCATACCGAGTTACACTCATCCCCTTCCTCAGCAGTGGGAGAGCTGACAAGCCGCTACGTAACGAGCTGTCAGTAGCAGCAGCTGTGTACACCTGAGGCTTCTAACCTTGTCATACCGAGTTACACTCATCCCCTTCCTCAGCAGTGGGAGAGCTGACAAGCCGCTACGTAACGAGCTGTCAGTAGCAGCAGCTGTGTACACCTGAGGCTTCTATCCTTGTCATACCGAGTTACACTCATCCCTTTCCTCAGCAGTGGGAGAGTTGACAAGCCGCTACGTAACGAGCTGTTAGTAGCAGCAGCTGTGTACACCTGAGGCTTCTATGCTTGTCATACCGAGTTACACTCATCCCTTTCCTCAGCAGTGGGAGAGTTGACAAGCCGCTACGTAACGAGCTGTCAGTAGCAGCAGCTGTGTACACCTGAGGCTTCTAACCTTGTCATACCGAGTTACACTCATCCCCTTCCTCAGCAGTGGGAGAGCTGACAAGCCGCTACGTAACGAGCTGTCAGTAGCAGCAGCTGTGTACACCTGAGGCTTCTATCCTTGTCATACCGAGTTACACTCATCCCTTTCCTCAGCAGTGGGAGAGTTGACAAGCCGCTACGTAACGAGCTGTCAGTAGCAGCAACTGTGTACACCTGAGGCTTCTATCCTTGTCATACCGAGTTACATTCATCCCGTTCCTCAGCAGTGGGAGAGATGACAAGCCGCTACGTAACGAGCTGTCAGTAGCAGCAGCTGTGTACACCTGAGGTTTCTAACCTTGTCATACCGAGTTACACTCATCCCCTTCCTCAGCAGTGGGAGAGCTGACAAGCCGCTACGTAACGAGCTGTCAGTAGCAGCAGCTGTGTACACCTGAGGCTTCTATCCTTGTCATACCGAGTTACACTCATCCCTTTCCTCAGCAGTGGGAGAGTTGACAAGCCGCTACGTAACGAGCTGTCAATAGCAGCACCTGTGTACACCTGAGGCTTCTAACCTTGTCATACCGAGTTACACTCATCCCTTTCCTCAGCAGTGGGAGAGTTGACAAGCCGCTACGTAACGAGCTGTCAGTAGCAGCAGCTGTGTACACCTGAGGCTTCTATCCTTGTCATACCGAGTTACACTCATCCCGTTCCTCAGCAGTGGGAGAGTTGACAAGCCGCTACGTAACGAGCTGTCAGTAGCAGCAGCTGTGTACACCTGAGGCTTCTATCCTTGTCATACCGAGTTACACTCATCCCTTTCCTCAGCAGTGGGAGAGTTGACAAGCCGCTACGTAACGAGCTGTCAATAGCAGCAGCTGTGTACACCTGAGGCTTCTAACCTTGTCATACCGAGTTACACTCATCCCTTTCCTCAGCAGTGGGAGAGTTGACAAGGCGCTACGTAACGAGCTGTCAGTAGCAGCAGCTGTGTACACCTGAAGCGTCTATCCTTGCCATCCTGACCCATATATTAATTTATTGTGTTAATTAGTAGACAAATTAATATCTTATTTTATACTAAATATTGGTGTTTTTTGGACTTGATAATGGTCATGTATGTGTGCTAATAAACTGTGAATCGTTTAAAACTATCTGTGTACCACATAGTCTAGTTGATTGTTAGTGTTTTAAAAGTATCCATAATTATATATAAAGGGTTTTTTTTAAGATTTGTATTTTGTAAAGTTAAAAATTCCTCGTAAAATGAAACTACCTATCAGTATACTTTTTAACTACCATGAGCATAAAATTTTAAAACAGAAAACATAATGGCTGGTTTATTATTTTTAGTTTTTCTCAATTTCTAGTGTTTTCTGAGTTTAACATAAAGAAAAGTGAATTCTGAAATAAAATTTGCAAATTAATGCCTTATCATTGCATGATATTGTATGTAATTCTCACACAAAACATCGTTTTATGACCTGGTATCAAGTTACGATATTATAATTATAAATTAAAATAGTGACCTACTCGAATAATGTTTTAGGTGTTTTATATAATAATATATATAAAACAGTGTACTGTCTCAAAATGCTTTCTTTGACCTTCCTAGCACCAATATAGCAGACCATCTTACTAGACATACTGGATTGTGATTTCTCATTTCTAATTTGAATCTGTTTTCCATTATCTAACATATAATTATACAAATATTTCTCATGTGTAAAAACAAATTTCTATAGTGAAAATTTGTAGTTTCTTAAACCTTTGACCTTTGAAAACTCTAAATGAATATGTTTAACCGTAAATTACCAAAATATTTAATATTTTAGAAGGAATAAATTGATGAACAAAAAGTCCTTTGTTTAAAGGTTATTTCTGACGATGGAAGGATTGTGAAGGAAACAGGATTTTTCCGGACATTTGCCATCGTTCAGTGAAACAAGAAAACAGTAACACTACGTTTCGAGATCTGCAATCTGATCCGTTTACCTGAAGAAGAGATCAGATTGCAGATCTCGAAACGTAGTGTTACTGTTTTCTTGTTTCACTGAACGATGGCAAATGTCCGGAAAAATCCTGTTTCCTGAACAAAAAGTGTTAGAACCTGTTTTTTAGTCTATTTATACAGACGAGTTAACATATATTTGTGACTTTTGAGTTTGATTCTGAATGTACCGATAATAACGGCGAAATTATCCAAATTCCAATTACTGCATAAGATCTCAAACAAGTATCTAATCTAATAATCAAATTTTAATCATTACAGTTCATTAATTAAAGATCTGAGTCGATGTTTTCGACTTGGATAAATAATCGATTAGTTACACTACTAGTAGTGTCATATATGATATTAATTTACAGTTACCTATTAAAGGTTTATAGTTACCTTCTCAAACACACTTTTATTGACAGTTTTATACTTGACAATATATCTTGTGAGTGTTTGAAAATTTATCTTATCGGTGTAACTTAATAACAGGATTGCAATTTATTCTAGATAAACTACCATATTTGTCTTGGTTTGTTCATGAAACAAATTTGAACATATCTGAATTCATTTACGTCAGATTGTTTATGGTTATC
This sequence comes from Homalodisca vitripennis, assembly GCF_021130785.1. NCBI lineage: Eukaryota > Metazoa > Arthropoda > Insecta > Hemiptera > Cicadellidae > Homalodisca > Homalodisca vitripennis. The sequence goes on along the minus strand of NW_025780453.1, from coordinate 42,384 downwards.
TGGTGATTTCAATGCTTTTCTGCGAATTATGTATAGTATCATTATGACATTAGGTACCAAAGGGCAATGCTCAGTCTCAATGCTACCACAATATGGAGCATAAATGGGTTGTTTCCTACGTTAAAACACAATAATATCTGGGATCTACATGCAAAGACTTGTGCAGACGACTTGTGCAGTAAGAGACTCGAGGGAACATTTTTGATTGTAGGACGAGATAGGACTGTAAGCCATCTGGAGACTGACAGGTCATTACAGCAGTATCTGTGTCGCACTGATAGACTTGGCGGTCTTTGTGATCATTTGCTGAAAATATCATAAAGCCCTTGTTGATTACTGACTTGAATCGCCGTCCTGCACAGTTGTAATTTTAAGGCAGTTTTTCATCAAAATATGAATTAAAATAACTTTTTAGGTAATAGATTTTTTATGTGAATTAAGGTAATGCCCGAAATAATTGAGTAAGGATTATAACAATAATCTTTTCTCAATTATTAAATTACACTAGGGCATTGTTAGCTAGACAAGATCTAATCAATTTATTTTTAAACCTCGGCAGGACGAGTCTAATAGTGAAGAGGAAGAGGAGCTGGAAGAGGAATTAATATTAATCTTGCTAAAATTCAATTTAGAAGGCAATGAGCTTAAATACTGTTATTAAATGATGAATTTCATCTACTTTACGATGAATTAATTAATAAATAAATGAGTAATTAGTATATTTATTAAACCAGAATTGTGCATCAAATTACACAGTCTTTTTGCAATAATTAATTAGCGTGGGAGTTTTTTATTGTGTTACATCCAACATAACTACTAATAGAGGATTATGAATTTTGTAAATTTTTACAGCTTTTAAATTGCAGCTTAATCTTAAGCTTACTTAAGCTAATCTTCTTCTTATTATTAGCTTAAATAATGTAACTTGAAAAACTCTATAACATTGCGATAAATCAAGACATTGATATTTCGGACATTTGGGTTTGTAATAGAATGAGTTAACAGATCCAATAGTTAGAAATAAATCATTGTAAACACTACTAGATTAGAGAAGCGTTTCGTTATTTTCCTTATTTTATTAAATGTTGTATTCTATTGTGGTTTATGTTTCCCTTTTAATCTCCCCTAACACATTTTTCATCAACGTCAACTTTTGTCAGTTCAGGTCGGATGTTCATGTAAAGATTTGTTCACATTTTGGTATAGCTCTCATTCTACGTTGAAAATACTTGGGAAACCTAACCATGTGTGACGCGAAGGGAAAATTTAATCTCCGTCCAAAATGTAAAACCATAGACAAAAAGTTAGTTACTTCAACAAGGAGTGACAGTGGTCGGTCACTCGCTCGCCAGGATAGCCACTGTTCGGAGAAACGCCCTCCCTGGCATAAAAGTGGCCGTGATAGTCCCCTCCCTAGCGGCTACAGAGCGAAAATGCGTGACGTTACGTTCCGAAACGCGAAACGAAAGTTTTTTCCCTTGTATAACGTACATCCATTGCTTGGCATTAGAATTAATCACTTCAAAAAAGTGCACAACAACTTTAATCGGTACGTATAATATCTGTTTCACTCTGTGCGTCGAGGGCATCTTAAAATACCTTTAAACTCAAAGAGCAATTTTTCTAAAGTAATCAGCAGACTTTATTATCTGTAAAATAAGCATCACTTACCACAGGAGTGTTTGGTAAACCTTTGAAATAAGTTTAACCTTTTAAGTACCTGTTATTTTGTTGAAATCTCCGTTTGTAGACGCAAGTATTTATTTATTTATTTCCAACGGCAGCAGCCATTACAACAATTGATTACAATAATTACATGCATAACACAAGTTAGGGAAACGACAATACTTATATAAATATTAATTAATAAATACGCTGACTTATAAATGATTCAAATTTGCAAGTTTCAAGACGATACGCAGTTGCTATTAAATTACTACATTGTTCAACACAGTATATAGATATAAAAATGTTAATGATAAAGGTATTTTATATCCTTTATAGTGGAATTTTCATTAATTATGCCACGCTTAAGTATCATATGTTGAGTCTCTGAAGTAAAAACAATTGCTATATTAAGGAATTTAAAACAATATATCGAAGTGTTACAAACAAAGTCCTTGATGGGATAGTAGTTAGCTGTCAGCCAAATTGGCAGTATTACAAGAGTATCATTTATGGTAATGGGTATGATCGATTGATTCAACTAATTATAGGAAGGAATATTAAAGGAACTAATATTTATAGCCATTGGATAACACATGTTGTAAAAAGAACAGATACGTATGAATATTGAGGAAAGTGCGGAATATGTACGATTAAAATGAAAGTAAGAAACTGAGTAAAACATAAACAAATATACAGAATGTACTATTAAAAATAACAAATAAAAATTAAAATGAGAGGTAACGAGAATCTATTCAAACATTGAAAGACACTCCATCAATGAATAACACGAATTTATAAAAATTTTAGTTTAAAGTTGAGATTTTCAATTTCCATTTCAGTACAATTTCTTCATTAGTGTTCAAATACTATGAACAATTATCGATCCATATCTTTTCAGGGGGAGCGAGAACCACACAGATGTGAGTAACTCAAGTATATTAACCGGCATCAACTCTGTAATATTGGAGCGGATGTCAGAATTGATCAGAAGCAACTCGGGAACTACCCAGGTCTGGAGGTAAGTCGAGCACTGCATTATCATCCATCAGTCATTGTTGGTGAACCCAGAAATTATTTTACTGTAAACACTTTACATCAAACTCATCAAAACAGAAGTGCTCTACTTACATCTTAAAGTGGAGCAATTGGTTTTCGGTTTAAAGGGTGTTTTATTTTTATTTTTAAAGGAAAATATTTGCCACATTCATATATACCATTTCTTAAAACAAGAAACAAATTTAGAACTTTTATTACTCCTTGAGGAGTAAAAATTTAAAGCAGAAATTAGTGGCATTTCATAATCGGCCATTTCATGAAAAAGCTGATGGAGATAGATATGTATGACATGGAGGTATATTCTTTTTTTAAATCTAATGTCCTAAAGAAAACATTATTTTAAACAGATATATTTTTTAATTAAATAATAAAAAAAATCACGTTACTCCCTAAGGCAATAACTATAAAAATACACATTATAATTTTCAACTGTCCTTATTTAGACATCGTTAAAACTTTTATACAAATTTCCAACGTGAAATACTTATTATTCCTGGTAGTGTAATTAAGATTTTCAACTTTATTGCTTTCAAAATAATTATGTTAAAAGGATAAAATAAGTCATCGATTTCATCACACTAATGACGCTCAGTTATAATTTTAACATTTTCCAACTGATCCCTCCAAATGAAAAATGGATTTTAATATACAGTAATAAAAGAAAAGATTACATGGAATGGTTTACAACATTTATCTGGTTCTATTTCGGAGTCAACTCCAAGTTATACGATCTTTGTAACTATTTTATTTATTTCTTTAGTGTACTGTAAACTGATGTGATTTATTCTACAAAAGATGAGATGAATTAAAGCAGAAAGTACAAGTGTACTGTGAATATACACGTCCTCTTCAAACTTCGAGCGCTATAACCTCCTCTGATTTAACATCGAAGAAATGTTTGGTTGCAGGATTTGCAAGATGTTACTAATCCTTAAAGTTCCTAAAACATTTCTTGGAACCTGGCAAATTAAAAACATTCCTCAATTGAGTACTCATAAATTTGCAGTTTATAAGTCGCTAGTATAAAAATCTTTTGACTAATCAGTTTTAAATTTAATTTTAATTGGCTTCCATCAGGCTAACTCACGTGCTGGCCAATCTCACGATCAAAAACAAAGAATTAATATATACAAGAAGCCGAGGGGGTAATTTGGGAACTAAATTTCATAATCCCCAACATATTGCTACCAGTTTTCATTAAACTGGCTTTAACTTTTGGCAAGGCTCGTGAGTGAAACAATCTTAATACTCTTGTAAACTTCCATCGTTAACTCAAAGACTGCAGACTGGGCTCACCCCTCGCTATTAAACTTTTTCGCCTGACGTCAATTTTAGCAGTGTAAGTTATAATAGTTAGCTGAGCGTTAGCGAAGCATATCTCTCGAATTCTGAATAATTTCCTTTCTGTTTATTTGTCTATCTACATGTCAATATGTCTGCATGATATCGCAATAATATATACACCATAACATTTACATGAACCTAAATTTATATAAAAGTAATATCGAGTTTCATGACGATGCATGTCACTCAAAGGGAATAGGTATCTTATATTGATATGGAAAACTTCATGGAAAGTTTCAAGTCTAACGCAAAGACATTAATTCATGTAAATACTGTAAGGATTTACCATTTTTATCTTCAACGCTTGTTGCTTTAGCATAGTTACAGTTTGCCTGATTAAAAAGCGGTCTTCCTCGTGAGATACCTTTGATCATAATATACACAAAAAATATATAAAATCTTTACAACACCCAAATTTGGCTGATCCAACATTTATAGGAATGCCTGACTATATTTAACATGGTGGTTTTGATTATCAACTGGTTCGTCGCTTTTTAACATTTTAGTTATATATATTTTCTGCCAACCTAACATTGTCAAGGAACTTTACAAAACATCGGTGTATATGTTGGCCTAACCTTTTTAAATTTTTAGTTCCTCTATCCTTGTGAATGCATAATATCTTAATAATAAAATAAGAGTTTCAGCCACTATTTATTGCATTGAAAATAGATGTTTTGTACTAAGTTTGATCTATTGAAGTAGTGAATGTGTCTGCAGGACTCTGATGACCCGTACTCGGAACATATCCTGCTGTTGGCCCTCCATCAGGTCTCTAGCCTCGCACCAGGCCACTCTAAACACGACACAGCAGCCAGACAATATCTGTTCTCTGCCTGGCTCTTCTGCCATTTTGACCCAGACTTCTACTAGATGTACGTCAGATTCTACTCCTCCCAGCAGATCGCGAGCAACAAGTAAGTGTTTTAATTGTTCGTAGGAGAGTATTTATAAATCTATATTAACATCGTGATTCAATCATATCTAATTCACTTGCTATGATAAGTTGTTTAGTGATTATTTACAAGACTGTTCTTAAGAGAACCTTGTGCTTTTCCAGATCATCGCTAAACTCACAAATGGACAGATCAGATTTTGAAGAAGCAATTCGTATTTTAGAGAATACGACCGAGTTTGTGAACCTAATAAAAAACTACCAGAACCATCTCATAGCTAACATTAGGTAAGTTGGAAAATCAAAATCTGTGAAGATAATGAGGCTCATGGTGATGACAATAATGGATTGAGATTGATAATGATAAATGTTTTCTCAAATTATGTTGTTCCTAGGTTTGGACAATTAAAACCATAAGACGCCCTTCATCTCGACCTCCCTCAAACATTACATGGCTGACGATCAATTTACTTCTTATACAACAACCCTCTATCGACTTTAATATAAGCCAGGTTGTGTAGTTGTACATCTTAGTTCCTTTAATAAATATCTTTAAATAGTTTATTTCACCCTGAATCAGTATTAACTAAAAATTATACATCTGCACTATATAATTAAAGTGAAACTAACCTAATGAATAAAATTTCCAATATTTACGTGAATGGGATCAATTATAAATATCGTAGAAATGTGTTACTGATTTTATTCATATCATCATAACTAACGCAAAATCTCTGTAATAATTTATCAATAAAAGTAATTCCATGTTCTTTTTATCTGAAACAAATCTTATTGTATAGTTTTATAAATTTCCGTTTTTAATGTGTTTACTTACCCTTTTATGCAAAGAATGAGTGTATTCTAGTTCTAGCAGGAATTTTATTTGTATAACATTCCTTTCAGAATTTCTTTTAAGCGATCACGTTAAATAGTTTCATTGAACACAATGTGGTTCTTGAAAAATTCTATGTGTACAGGAATATTAATAGTAGTTAGAAACACATTATACATAGGCTTATATTCGGATATTTTGTATTTATTTCGAAAAACTAAACCGTAGTTAAAATATAAATGGAAGGTAGTGTACGAATTTTACCATCCATAAATAGAGGTCTGCAAGAAGAACTAGTAGGTTATAGCAGTTTTTTGAGCTTTAAAATAAAATGAATTGTGTTTTATATCCCTAATAGGATCTTTGTAAGCACGAAAGGGTATAGTTAACCACAATAAGCAGTTAATATAAAGTCAGGATTTAAATATTTTGGCAACTGTCGTAAAATAGAGATTATATAACTTTATGTTGTTTAACTTCATGTTGTTTTCGATACCTACACGTTTAATAACGTTTTATGTGAATAAGAGAAAATTACAGAATTGCAGATCTCCAATGGCAAGTTCCTTTTGAACATTGATGTTACTTATTTTATTATCAACAACAACAATTGAGTTTGCTAAAACCATTGAAAAAGTGAATTAGGTTCTATAATGGATTTCATTTCAAGTTCTAGCTGATATTTTACATAAAGTGGGAGGAATAAATCTTCAAATAAGGAGACTTTTGAGTCATATACATAGAGCGATAAAGATAGGTAATTTATAAAGAGGGAAAATAGGCCCGAGAACTTAACCCTGTCGAATACCTTGACAGATCTCAAGAACATTTTCCAACAGCTTCAAAGTATACTCGAAATTGATTCCCTTGACATAGTGGCATATTATGCTTGCAGTGGCTCGAGGAAAACTTCCACATGGAATTTTCAGCTAGCAAGGGTATATTTTGAATTCTTACTATTTACTTGGATTTTATAATTCCCCCAACAAAAACGATAACACAGCGAGCATCCTTATGGGTGCCATTACACATTTATTTCTTCCATAAGAAGAACCAATAACATGGTATGAAGAACATCTTAGTAACCTTGAGTATCAGCTTAAGCCTATTTATTGAGCGAAATTAAATTCGTACATTGTTAAAGAAGTTTTGTTCAAAGTCAGTAAATGAAAGTGGCACGTACCCAGATGCTTAGAGTATAAGTAAACATAGGTGGTTCAGTTGAAGCTTTTTCCATCATACTCCTCATGTTGATACCCATACAATACAAAGTACTACATACTCTGATTGCCTGCTAAAATTTAACCTAGTGGTGCCTAATTGGAGACGGGGACTGGGCAATAGCCTGTAATGCTCTTGCTAATCCTGTTGAAGCTTGCATGCTCTTCAAAACCCCGGTCTCATACTTGGTACTTTGGTATTGAATACCACATAAGCCATAAAATTCTTATCTAATATTTTGATCTTCAACTAGAATATATCCAAGTGGTACGCCATCAGATACCGGGATTTGACACTGACAAATATTTAATCTCATTAAAATGATCACCATAGTGCTCCTGTTGGTGCATACCACCCAAACGTACTCTAACATTACAAACTGCCGCTAGCTTAGGTCTAAGAGGTATTGCATCAAAGAGAATTTGGCAATTATCATAAATTTATTCGTAGTGAACTTTGTGACGCTTTATTTATAGTATCCTGGTATTGCAGACCACCCAACACAACACTGATACTCTGTTCTCTAGCCTGCAGTTGTCCAAGTGGCGTTCCGCCAGTTTTCGGGACCGGACGCTGACAGTTTCCCTCCTCTCTGTGATCCTCCTGGTGTCTGTGATTATCGTCTCGTTGGTGGTTCATGCTACCCACACTATACAGACGTATGCCAACACCCTGGTCCGCCGCACCGTTCAACTGCGAACGGAGAAGCGGAAGAGCGACTGTCTTCTCAGCCAAATGCTGCCCCTGCCTGTCATACGGCAACTGAAGCAACACAAGCAAGTGAGTGAGTTGCCATTTTTTGTAATTCACTATAGAAGAATAAGTACACAAGACTTTACTGCGTCCATTATGCGGGTTATGACAACAGATTTGATATAACCCATAAATTTCAAACTGTCAAAATAATCATAATAGCGTCTGGTCTTTGTTATCCTTGAGTTGAAGCGCAACGTTTAGGAGCTATAATAATAGCGGCGACTATTTTCACATCCGCCACTTCCAAATTGGATCGAATTTTCAAAGCGTAAGGGAGGCATTTGGCCACAATTTTAACTATTTTGTTCTCAGGTGTATATATTATACTTTATTCCAGCAAATGAACTGGAATAATAATTCCCAGAGTAATCGACAGTCTTAGAAGGTAATCATTCCATTACAAACAAAGTTATCTTAAAATATATTTCACAGTTTTATTCTTAAGAATAGAGCAGTTCAAAATAGTGTACCACATAACCTTCAAAAATTCAGAAAAAATCAGAGTTACAAAATTTAAGATGGCTGCATCTATCATCATAGCTTGTAAAAGTAGCGTCCTTTGTTTAAAGAAACCTGTTAAAAGTCGCCATTATGATTCAAACTAAATTAAATAGTTTATTCTTAGAAAAATTTAAAATATACACATTAATATATTTATTATATTAAAAATATATTATTACGTTAAAAATTTTGTGTTTAAAATAAATTTCTAATTTAATTATTTGAGAAAGATTTCTTCCATCTTTGAGTTTTTAGGGGTCTAACTGTTTTCATTGCACAGTTGGAAAACTTGGTATTCAAGTTTTCCTTGCACTGTTGAATAATGCGACGTTCAAATATTTCAATAATTGTAGAAAACTATGAAAACTATTCTGAAATCTATATTTTAAACTTGTGATGTTTAATTGGGGAAAATGTTAAATATTAGAGAGTAAATTTATATTCTCGTATGCTTTTCTGTAGTATACAAAATTTTGTCGATGTATATTCTACAGTATTATCATTATTCATTTTTAAAGTAGATATCTGATATGAATGATAACACTATAATAAGAATGTTTCCTTATGGAGATCAACCTTAAAACTTTGTTCCACTAGTCATGCCTGGCTGGTGCAGGTTGTAGCTGAGAACTTCGAGAGTGTTACGGTGTACTTCAGTGACATCGTAGGCTTCACGAGGATCTCTGCCAAGAGCTCCCCTATGGAGGTTGACAACATGCTCAACAATCTGTACCGCCTTTTTGACTCCCGCATCCAAAAGTACGACGTCTACAAGGTGGAGACCATCGGAGACTCATACATGGTTGTCAGCGGGCTGCCGCAGAAGAATGGTACGTGTGTGTATTGTAATGATTCCTGCATGGTCAACAATGGAAAAACAAAAGCCGTGCTTTATTATTTAGTGAATGATTTAATTAGGGCATTGACAGTGTCCTCTCTATCTCTGTTGATATGTCACCTAATATTATTTTGTTGATACAACAACACATTTAACCGATCTATACCATATTGTGTGATACTGAAATCAGAAGTAGGACAGAGGCTTCGACCTATCCTGATTCAAACAACATTACCACTTTTAAATGGTGTAATGCTAAAAACTATATTGAGGAATTTTATGGAACGGTATGAAAAAAGGAAGAAATCTTTTTCCACATACTAAGCCGTTTGCGAAGAACGGTTTGTAGCGTTTACGATGGATATTGTAAGACAGCTGAGTCAAAAGTGGCTGCTGCTTGGATGGTTGACGGCTAAGGGATCCTTTTCTTACGCACAGCCCGTCTAACTGGCCAATAGCGGTGGTTCGGAAGTCATCTTTAAACCGTTGGTCCCCAGGTTAAGAGTCAGAGAAGATTCTACTTAAACTTACACCTCGTCTCGTGAAATAAGATATCCTTTAAGTTTTACATTTTTACTAACGCGAAAAATGCAAAGCAACGAAAAAATTTGTTTCTGGCTTGAAAGGATACTAAACTATTTGGATTTTGCTGATAAAATCCTGGTAATTTCTTCGTTTTGCTTTCTGGACTAAATGACTAGAAATCTTGAGGTCCTCTATATCTGTACTGATCTCATCCAGAAAAATCTAAGTCTAAAATATTATTCAAGACGATGGACGTGCGGCCAACGGCTTTTTTATTTTTAGTAGTATAATTTGTGTTACAAATTTAATTAGGTTATTTAATTATTTTTTGTGATTCTTTTTATATTTTTATAAGATTATAAAATGTGAAACAATTAAAAATTAAACTGATATTGAGCTAATCAGTATCTTGTAAACTAGCCTTGTCAGATAACTTATCTTTCACTAAACATCTGATACCAACAGTATGCGCAGCGAAATGCCAGTTAGTTGTAACAACCTCCGAACAGTAGAATAAAAATTTCCTCCAAACAATGATAAACAAAACGAATATTTATAAATCGTTTGACGAAAACCGCGTAGTACAAAATGAGTGTTATTTACGAAATTAGTACAAATTGAATTTTGTTTCATTAAGTAAACAAATAATTCGTTGGTTTTTTTTAATTGATCCGAACCCTACACCTCTTACTTGTTTGTCTTAAAAATTGTATTATTGTAATATTTAAGAACTAGAAGAAATATTATGAAGGTTTCATGGAAAAATTATATTTTTAGAGTTTTATTATAAGACTAATAAGATACCTGTAACAGCTTATTGAGCGCAGCAAGCTAACGACGTAACCAATAACTAACTTATCCACATTGGTTTACAGGTCTTGTGTTGGTATGATATTTAATCTTTGCTGTACTTCTTATAGTTTCCAGGATCCTTTCAGTGTGCATAAGATTTGAAAACAGAGTATTAAACATTTTCGATTATGGTGGTTTTTTATTTAGGCTAATAATCTGAGAAAATAAAAAATGCCACATAAGTGTGATTGCAATAGGCCAAATTCTATTAAACCTACTTAAAATAAACTACTGATTGATAACGTTTACTGGGCATTGTTTTCCACTGTAATAGACTCGTATAGGAGGAATATAGCTTAAAAATTGTCACCCAAATAAGATTCTTTGGATCGGAATATAGTTTCAGAATGAAAGTAGATTGAGTCGGATATACAAATACATGAAATCTAAAAAGTTACTATAGTAAATAAACACTTATAAATATAAATGAGGTGTTTCCCTTAAGTTCTGTTCCAGGCAACAAGCACGCTGCAGAGGTTGCCACGATGTCACTGGACCTGTTGTTTAGTCTGGAACACTTCCGGATTCCTCACCGACCTCATGAGTCCCTGGAAGTCCGGGTGGGACTCAACACTGGACCTTGTGTCGCCGGCATCGTAGGTACCACCATGCCGCGCTACTGTCTCTTCGGCGACACTGTCAACACTGCTTCTCGTATGGAATCCACAGGGGAAGGTAAACTTTGACAATAGTTAACTTCTTAAATCAGAAGCCTTTTAATTTTTGTGGACTTTAGATTTATAGATTTCATATTGTATATTTTATGTTCATAATATCTAGTTTTTAATAATTTAAACTACCTAATATATATTGGTACAATCAGTAGTTTTATCCTTAAACATTTTGTATGTAATGTTTTCTCCATAGAGATTATTGATTTTAAAACAATGAGTATACCCAAATACTAATAAAAACAAAACACAACAAATTGAGACAAATCCTCACACCATTAATGAGCCAATTAATCATAAAAAAATTTACCATTTCCAATTCTAGTTTTATACTGTCAAAAATTGTCGGGCGTATTTCTCAAAGAACATTTTTATATAAACTAGGCTTAAAACTATCATGTATATTACCTTTTAGGTTACTATCACTTATATATTTTCCATATAATTTATGTTTTACACCTACTGAAGTTAAAAAATTACTCTATTAAAAAAAGATAATTAAGAAATCGCTAGAGCAGTATTTTAAAGTAAAATGAGTAAGGTTTTAGGTTTAGATATATATGTTTATATATGTATATAATATATAACGAAATAGGAATGAACGGGTGCCTTCGACCTGGGCATACTGCTCTCTTTGAGATAGATAAGAACCACTGTAATGACATGCTATCCAACCCAAGGTCCCTCAGACAATCCAAAAGGTGTGGATGACTCACCCAGTCGAATGCTTCGTTTGATCCATCAGTCTTGATCCCAGCGTTCCCTACACTACTACATTTAAACGTGTGACGAGGAGAGCAACAAGCACGTGTCGATTATGAAGCAAAATCAGTGAATTATTTTGAGAGGGTGGGCAATTGACGAGCAAACTGGAGAGACTTCTATCAAGGATCACTATGGCTCACGCTCCTCCGTACCCAATTATACCGGTAGGGGTAGGTTGTATTGTTTCGACCAATTAGGGACAATATGGGCGGTCACCTGATCATACAGCAATAATCTAACTATTTGTAGCCATCTCGTTTCTCTCATTCAGAATAATATATAAATCAACACAAGTAAAACTATTAATCTTGGATTGAATTGAATATTTTTGCCGTAGTGCAGGAGTATTATAAATATTATATAAGTAAAGATTTAATCTGCACCATGTCATTAGGCATGTCTACTTTGTTTTGTTTTGTTTTTTTATGTTTCCACAAATCAAGCAATGTTCCATTAAGCAAATGACCTATTACTGACCTATGTTGCAGCAATGAAGATCCACATGACCAGCGAGACCAAAGATTACCTGGAATTGGAGGGCGGCTTCTACATGGAGTTGAGAGGTCAGATGGAGATCAAGGTGGGGGATCTACTTTAGTATCTGAGAATATGGTATCAAATATTAAAAGTAATTGTGAGTTTTTTCTGTTTCGTACTCAGATAGCCATTATCTAATACAATATACATATCTTGGTAAAAGTTATGATAAAAATATTATTAAATATTTAATTAACAATAATATTAAATATAAACCATGTTAAAACACTTTTAAATCGGTTGCATCGTAGAACATTGCAAAGACCTAACGTATTTTAAAAGCGGATTGCCTTTAATAAATCCGTCTACATCGCAATACTTCTTAAACTAGTTGATTAGGTTTATACAGGGGTTTTTAGAGGCTGGCACACCTTCAGAAATTTGTAGAAACATACGTAGAAGACAAATAGTCCATTCAATCATAATATATCTTATCTAGCTTCATGTGTAGACTGTGTGTTTTATTGTCAATCTGTCCATTATATTCATATTTAAATTATAAAATTTAATATTGTTCTTTAATTTTTTTTTATTTTAGTAATTTAGTTTGGAAAACTTTTAACAGCCGTTAGTTCAAAAATAAAAATTACGTTATGTTTTGCTTTTACATGTTTCAGTAGATTAAAATAAGTTTTATATTGTTCGTATCAAAAATCTTATAAGATGTAATTTTGTATTAAAACGCATGTCGACTTTATGTTTATGTGAAAGTTTTTGCTTTTGATGTCTCTCGTATTATTTCCTGATGTCCTTTCGAACTCTTACTAAACACTATGCATACGCAAAAACGTTTAACAACAGAATAATATGAAACAATTACAGAACCCGATTGCTGCTATAAGAGTCAATGAGTTTTAGAGGCTACTGAAGAATATTTCTATACATTTCTGGCTAACCGCTGGTTTGAAAACCTTCAAATTCCTCAGTGACGTCTTGTTGCAGGGCAAGGGTATCATGAACACATACTGGCTGACGGGAAAAGAGGGAGGCGTTGGCTCGAGCACCGAGATCGAGTTCACCGAAGACTGCACCTACATCCCAGAGTTCCTGCAGATCATCGGTACTCCGACTCCACAAGACGACGAGCTGCTGCCGCCATAGTATCAGGATGTTCGGTGTCTGGACGGCAGCCTCCTCGCCCCCAACACCGACATAGAGATGTGTGAGCGCAGATTCTCATTGTTCTCTCAGAAAATTAATATTTTCGGTAACCATTGAATACGACGGTCTACTGTCCTCTGTCATCGCTTCAGAATGAATCAAGTTGCTGCTGAATAGGAAAGTTTTACTTTGCCAACAACTTTAAATGGCAAATTTCTAGCCAATAATGGTATAAGTCCATTCAACAATTAGGAAAGCGTCTATAGTGTTGGTGATAGTGATAAATGGTGTTTTAATAACGGTATTAAATAACATTCTTTTATAAACCATAGATTTGTAACATGCATTGGTTTTCTGAGATTCCGAGATAATAAATGAGGGCTTCTAGTGAGGAAAGAATAAATATGAATACAATTTTTACATGAGCAAATGGATGAAGTATGATATAATTAATTGATAGAAACACTCTTACGTATACGTTCACTACAATTAAAAAAGCTCATTTCGTTACTAAACGTATATGTTATTAGCGATAACTTTCCGCTTTGCCAAACTGTCTTCCCTCTATGCATTTTCTCTTTTAAGCAGGCTGCAACGTTCCTATTGTAATGAATGAAAGTTGTGTTGCAAGGCCTTTAACACAAAATGAACACTGAAATATGGATTGTCATGTCTTCTAGGCGAAATAAATAATTATCCATATGATAGGAGTCCAAAGTAAAACTGAAGTATACAAAGCACGAAATCAAATCACGTGCTCTGGGACCTATTATTTTATAGCATATCAGTAAGTACTACGATTACGGGGAGACGATACTACCCACAACACGAGTGTAGTACACATGAACTCGTCCAACGAGTAGAAAACTTTCGAAACTAAAAAGCGTCTTAATTTTGATTTAAATGTTCTTTCAGAATTTTCAAATCGAATGCCGTTCGAAATTTTATTCAGTATGGAGACACCCTGAGAGAGTAGGGCTATAGTTGCCAACCTGTGAGGTACTGTTCTGTACACATGTTTTATCCGGTGTTGTAATCCGTGTACACCCACCTTGTATCGGGTGGCTTTTAATGTTAAATAAAAGTGCATATTTCTTAACGTACAGATCCTCCAGTGTTAGCAATCCTAGTTTCCGAAAGCCATTACGGCACTGCTTCATAAATTTATCGTTGTCAATAATCAGTATGTGTTTTTCTGAAGAAATTATATACGATTGAAATTAGCCTGTGAGCAGCTACCCCACAAAACAATGCAATATTGCAGATGGCATTGAATCAGACCGTATAAAGCTATAAGCAATACCTCCTTTGGACAATGTTCAGAAAGTAATCTAAGCAAGTATTCCTAATGACACCTTTTTACTAACTATACCAACATGAACGTTACTAGTCCCCATCAGCTCGTTATTAACGGCATTCCGAGAAATTTTGTGAAGCCGGCTTCTTCAATAGTATGGTCTATTATTGTAGTCTGACGGCTAAAATTCAGAGCGGCACTTCCTCCAAATACCATGAAGTTTGGTTTTTAGGGAGTTACTTTAAGATTTTTATCTTCAAAGTATTCAATGTAAGTGTTATTTCCTTCAAATTAATAAATAATAATTTGCTAAATTTCATTGGAATTGAAACAGAGTCGTGGACAATTTTTTTCAATTCTAATGAGAGAATTCAAATCATTTACATGCTTCAGCAATAAGATAGGGCTGAGAATCGATCCCTGAGGACTTCGTATCTCAAAAGTTGACTATACGAGAAATCGCTCCAATGACTTGAACTTATTGTTCTAGGAGGATATTATGACAAAACAATCGAAATCCTTGAACAAGGCTATAAAAACACGTAATGTCATATTGTGCTTATCTAATTTGCTCATAATCATTTCCAATAAGTGGAGGATTGCGTCAACAATTGATTTTTATTTTTGGACAATTGAGCTATGAACAACATTTCGTGCGAACGACCATTCTGCGCATGAAAATTTACTTAAAAACTTTACTTGACTCTGGCAGGATTGGTATTGGTCTATAATTGTTTGGTTGTTGTAAATCTCCTTTTTTAGAAATAGGAATCACTTTTGCAACCTTGAGAGAATATGGAAAGATGCCGGTTTAAATGAAAGATTGATTGATTGAGTGAAGGGGACACGATATCATTGTGGAGTCTTTTCAGAAGCCATGTTGACACACCGTTATTATCCAATGATTTCTTTGAACTCAGATCGCAACTAACCTTAAAGACCTCCTGCTTAGTTACTTGACTCAGGAACATCAAGTTGGCGGATTTTACTGCGCAGGAGCCGCTATTAGCAAGTGTATTAAGGATTAAACCATTAGGATTCAAAGGCTTAGTTGTACTATTTGCTTGATATCTTAAACGCCATGCTGATTACCATACGTGCGCCTTTATATTTTGTAAAATCGGCCACCGGTATTATAACGTGGAGTGGGACACAAGGCCATTTGCAAGTAGCAAGAAGGAAATGTGTTACCTGTAGAAGGTTATATGAAGGTTTACTCCACTAAAACAAGGCTATAATTAAAAAGAACTATTTACTTTTATTATGGTCCATAACTTAAAAATGGCCTCCCTAGTATTGTACCTGATACATGTCACAGTATTAAAACTATATAATTTTGTTGCAATTATTTTATTTTTGTATTTTTGTCCGCAGTAGATACCTTCTTACCTTAGCCACCATTGGTTGTGTATATTGGTAGACGTTAGTTCATTGTTGGTAATTTAATACCACTATTTTCATACTATTTTCATTCTATTGTTGTGTCAAATGTACTGTCAAGTACTA
Organism: Homalodisca vitripennis; assembly: GCF_021130785.1. NCBI lineage: Eukaryota > Metazoa > Arthropoda > Insecta > Hemiptera > Cicadellidae > Homalodisca > Homalodisca vitripennis. Next base: position 26,019 of record NW_025780453.1, on the reverse strand, counting down.
ATGTAGTATTTCACATGCAAAAAATAACTGATCTTACTTCCGATGTGTTCCTAGTTTCTGAGTAAAATTACTTACCTGAGGTCATAATTTAGTTGCAATACGTATTAAAAATCGTCAATCCAAAATGAATGCTTTTGATATTAATTTCATGTTTCCAGAGACGAAAATAAGACTACTATAACTTTAAATTTTCATCAAAATGCTGCAAAGTTTATTTGTTTTAATATCGGTTATCAACTAGAATTAATCTTTCGTCCTTGTAAATACTTATACATAGTAGTAAAATCATTTATCTTTTTATAATATTACTATTTAAAATAGTGTTTAAGAACCTGATTTCGATTAAATGCTGTATCTGTGATATTTGTATTGATTTTTACCATTATTTTTATAATCAATTATGTCATATAAGTACAGTATACTATAATTTTATAAGTTAAGAGATAAGCCATTTCTTGATAGCTATAATAGTTTACGTGATTGTTGATCTCCTATTCAGCTCTAATGTAGCTGTTGCTGAGTAGTGATTTAGAATTTTTACAATGTAAAGTTATCAAGTGTTAGAGATTTAATTATAATTTCAGTATGAGACTCTGAAAAATAAAATTATGATCTAGGATCTTTGTATTATTGGAAGTATTACACCAGTGCTTATTACAGCTAATAGATTAATCCTTGATATTGTTCCTGTTAGAAATAAAAATACAATCAAACGGAATTATTTTACAAAATAACACGTAACTTCAATTACCTAATGGTCTAATAGACAATATACAGTGTCAAACTTCATAAACAACGCAGATTTATAATAGAAAATAATTTCAGTGAAAGTATGAATTACATCGAAAACAACGTCATTGCATTTCAGGCGCTTCTACTTTATTGTACAAAAAACCCAGTATCGTTCTATTTACCAGTGTTAATTGAAGTCCAATTATGAGTCTTGCGCCTAATATGAGACCCCTTTACTACCTCCACCATGTGCTGCTATCTTTTTGAAACCAATGTAAACTGTGGTATGTCATGTCACTTGTCATATGTGAGTTTTTGATACTCGGCAGTAGTGAAAAGACCTCACATTTTACTGCATTAGAACATTGGTCTACTTTAAAAACTAATATTCCCTTCTTTTTGTGCAAACATTATGGGAGGTATCCCATTTTAAAGTCAACAGTTATTACACATCCAAACACTCTTTAGTTTTTGAAGCAATATACATATTTTTTAAACTTTTAACCAATGGTATAAACAAATTTGATATTTTTTCGAAAAACTTGTAAAATATAAAACAATTTATAGCAGTTTGGATCGTATTAGTCGTGTTTTAAAAATTAGCCTCTCATATGTTTATCCCTGGAAGTAAATTCCTAAAAGTATTTTAAGTTTAACAGCTGTGATTTGGGTTAGAAAAAGTTTAGTCAGTGTAAAGCCGACTTCTAATAAACGGAACATTTCAGCGTTTAACATTTTATTACTTTTATACAGTTTTCAGTCCTTACAATTTTTTCGGTTTTTAATTTCTTTCACGATCGCATTTGGCTGTAAAATGCGTTCTACTAATAGCATTTGGTATCTTAATCAGCCACATGAAGTTTTGAAATTTAGTTGAAAATGACATAATATATTTGTTACGAAAGCCTGCACAATATCACAGTATGTCACAATAGAAAGTCTATTACGAGAAAGGGTTTCATTTAAGGATCGTGGGTTACTCGTTCCTTAATTCAACTGCAAGGGGGCATCCTTCTTTTAATCTTTTTTTGGATAAAAACAATAAATAAACGCACCAAAGAAGCACATGCACTTGTTGTTACCTGTTATTTCAGTGGTAACTGCTACTCATACTAGATATGTTTAAGTCCTTTGAACGTGTGAATCTTATCTTTCAGAACTTGTGATCTAGAGCTGACTATTTCTAGTATACCAGTTCAGTGGCGTTACTAAGGGAGAAAAAGAAGGGATAAAACCCCTATCCAAACACAGCCCTTAAAATTAAAGAAATATATAATTATAACAAGATTACAAATTATTTGAATTACAACTGTAAAATGTTTTAATTTAATTTATGTAAATGTTATTTTCTAGGTTTTATCACAAATTCTTCGGTGTGGTGTGCACTTTAATCAGGCTCATCCCCCTAAAAATATTTCCTAGTTACGCCTCTGAGCTGGTCTGTATTAATGGCTGGTTCACTGGGGGGATGGACAGTCATACAATATTATTGTGTGAGATAAGTTTCCTTTCCTCAACCAGATCCTCTAACCTTTATCATTCATCCTCTTGAACACCGTATGGCTCATCAATATGTAAACCAGTAGAATGATTAAAAATTCCGGGATTTTTTAATTCTTTACCAGACATCAGAAAGTGAGCAAAAAAGTTTACAATGAACATTATAGCGTATCAATTTTAATATTGTAAATGATGATCAAACCTGTTAGATGAAGTAGCTGTAGTTTAGTAAATATGTATATTTTAAGGTCTCAGCTTTTGTACGGAGTAAAAGTTATAACACTGTTAAAATAGTATGTAAAGCTCTTGTTTCATGCTTCATCTGTCTTTCATATCTCACTGTACCCTCGGATAAAAAGACACTCATTCCTGAGATTCTAGTTGTCGTAGTAAAACAATATAGGCCTACTAGTACTTTAAGATTGTTTACAGGGTACTTGATGGTTTATGAATCTGTGATTTGTACATTTTTAACTTTTTTGATGTGATATAAACATGTGTTCTTTTTAAATTTATGTGTGATTGATTTAACCTTGTATGTCCTTGAATATCCATGTACATTATGAGTGCCTTTTTTGGACATCAATAGTATTGTTATACCATACTGCCTTATAAATACAGGGATTCTGCCTAACCTGTTAAAAATTACATTTAGATAAATATTGAAGACTGTAATAGTGCAGATTCTGATATTGTATCTCTAAATGCATTACGTCAATCTCACCATCTTTCCCAATATTTTCTGTTTTGTGTGGTCGGCAATGAAAAAATCTTTTTAAGTAGGGAAAACACAAGGCTGAGTCCAACGTGGGTTCTATAATGTGAAAACCGTATTCATTGTAGTAAGAAAGGGTTTAGCACCTTCCTCCTGCATTTGTGCCCCTCCCAGAGGATATTTTTTATAATTGCTGGTCTTTGTTGTGGTGTAGTCTGTAGATGATAAATTATCGTATGTTATGGTGGAAGTGTTTGGAAGGTTATACACTATTCTCTGTGTAATTATTCCATACCAAGGAGATATTAATAATCATTGCTAGCCATCGTTATGGTGCGTGTTGTGGTGTGGAAAGCTACAACAATATTCTCTTTATAATTACTCAAGACCAAGGGATATTTTTACCAATTTCAACCATCGTGATGGTATGCTTTGTGGTGTGGAAGGTTTTAATACTCTGCGTAATTATTCCATACCCAGGAGATAACAATAAACATTTCCAGTCATCTTTATGGTGCACGTTGTGGTTTGGAATGTTATAACACTATTTTCTGTTTTGTGTTTGTTGGTTTTACTGTTCCAAGAACAAGGGATGTTTTTGACCCTATTATATTTTTGTTGTGAAAACTTATTACAGAAATGTATGTGTTGGAATTTCATCCTCAATGGATATTTTTAATACCTGCTGACCATTTTTAAGGTGCGCGTTGTTGGATGAAAGGTTATTGCTGCATTCATTGTATAATGGACCTTTCCTTACGTTATATTGTAATAATTTCTGTTCATTATTGCTCCTTTGTGCGCGTTTTAACCAAACTAATCAATATCTTTGTGATCGTGAAACTGTAAAAGCACTAACGGAGTTTTATTGCACTAAGCTACTAGTTTTAGTATTAAATACAGATCTATATTCACGACTAATAAATATCATGTTTATAATTTATTAAAAATTACGTAATCCATTGAATTCATAAACATTTATTTTAAGGTTGCATTCAGGAAGACCATATTGCTGGATCCTTGTATCTATTTTCTGAACATTATCATGAACCTTCATTAAAATTATGCGGTCTGGTTGGAATGGTTATTGAAACCATTTTCTAAATAGAATATGTTAAGTTTTCTCAAGGTATGCTCAGAGGCTGTTCATTATCTAAAGTTGTGTGTTACCCCACACTATTGGCAACTACTTTTCTATCCAAAGACATGTATGATATTTCAGGTAAAACAAGAAATAAGCGAATAAAATACATTTTCTAACCTCCTGATTTATGCTCAAATAATACTTGATCTTGTTTAAAACTCAAGTTTACGTAAGAGAAAATTATAGATATGCACTTAAGTAACAATGATTATATTAGAATAAAGATTTGTTTTGAAATTTTTCTCCGTGTAAAAAGTTTTCAAGGAGACTTTATCAGTAAACACAGCTCTTAGCTCTGTCAATAACCAACAAAGAAGTTTTAATGTGGTCTTATAACCATTTACAAAACAATTCAAAGTTATGTTACCTGTAGCGTTGAGTTTTAGAAGATTTCTGTGGTCTACCACTTTTGGGACACCTTAACATTCATCGTTTCATGTGTATATTACTAAAATATTAATACTTGGAGTAGGTGAAATATTTTTTTAAATAAATAGACCTACTGTAAGTTTATATAACTCCCTGAGAGGATAAAACTTTTGTTTTGTGACACATTATACCAGTTTGAAGTTATGGCCAATCTTGTGAGAAAGTACTGAGGGCTCGCGAATCACTCTTTCACTCTCTCTGTTTCATTGTTTCCTCTACCTCTAGTAGATATACATTCAGTACTAAATAATACTTTATATTGGACTATTATTAATGACTGTTGAAAATCTTGATAGATTGCTATATTAGTTCACCAATTTATAGAGTTCATATTCTTCAAAAGTACTTATTGTATTTGATTGACTATGAATTATTTCCATCAAACTTTCGTGTCACGTATTTTCTACTTCACTTCAAATGTTTTCCCTTATAAGAAAAGATTTATTACTTGATTGGAGATGAAAATTATTTATTAAATTTTCAAAATAACGTTTTGTTTACGGCTCCTTTGATTTAGTATAATTTGTGCCATATTAACTGTTTTAACTAACTACTTTAGCTTTAATAGTACGAAAGTACAATAGTACTTTTAAGTCATGATAACCTTAAATCATAATGGTTATATATTTATTTATCTCCTACTGTGTTTATTAATTCATCATAGTCATTATCAATGGTATAAAACTCTCAGTTATCACAAGTATAGTCGTGCTAATGGAATATATGGAACGAGTTCAGCATTTTACGTACTTAACTCACTGTTAATAAGGTAACATTTAAATCAAAAATTTTCACGATATATTTGTTTATTTATTAAGTATATTCTCATAATTTAAATTAATTTTTTAGAATGAATATTATTCAAACATTCATTTCATTATGGACCAGGAACACTAATGATTAAAAAATAGTTAAATATATTTTAAGGGGAACGAGAACTAATTCATAGAAATGTTAAAACCTTAGAACTAGAGCGCGTAGGAATCGTTGAAAGAATGCAAATAATGCAATATTTTGCTCCAACACACCTTAATAAATAGCTTAATCGCCTCAAACAATAATACACTATTTAATCTTCCTTAAACACTGTCAGCTATCCAAGAAACCATTATACACACAAGCTCTAAACTGAAGGTAAACTCCAACCGCAATGATCTGATGAAAGATGTATCGTTCTTCTTCTTTTCTTTATTGAGTTACATCACAGCCAACTGTTTTATATTTACTTTTCATTATCTTTCTAATTATGACTGGAAGTAGCGAGTCTTAGTCCTTAATTTATAATACTGTTTTAAATATTACAACTTATCGCTGTAAATGTTATTTTGAATATCTTATTAGACTGTGCTATACATAACCAATGAGCATCCATTCCCGGTTCAGAGTCAGATTTTAAATACTGCTACCATTTATTTTGTTACAAAGTGGTAAAGCTTTGCAAGTTGTGTAACATGCAGAACCAATCAAGTAATGCTTAGATTGTAGTTTAAAATCTAGTGTTAGGCCTCGGAACCGAGACATACAGGTAAAATAAATATTTCAATTCTGTGAAGCACTCTTTAAAAACAAAGCTCTCTTTCAAATAAAACTCAAATCAGTTTTTCTTTGCATTGTTTCTTTTTTTTGTTATCTTAGAACAAAAGACATTTTTCAAATTTTACCTAGTACTATAAAGATCCTTGCGCTACTTTCGGAGTGACAGGATATTCTGAATGGTAAGTTTGGGGGTAGTGGTTGCCTCTTGTTGAGATTTATAGCACTAATCTCAAGTCATGTCCCTAGGAAGAAGAGAAATCCAGCTCTGATTCAGCCTCTCCAGTCAAAGCAGGTAGGCAGTGGCACACCCTTATATCTAGGCTTGCAAGAACCCTTGAATATTACGGAACGAACCCTACTAAACCCAACAGTTATCTCCCGCAGTAGACAAGACCTGTAGAATTAACCTTGCGCTCCAGAATCTCGACATTTGCGGTTAGTGATGCGCCACTACTGAACATCTATAAGGTGATCCAGATTAAGGTAACACATCGGTTTTTTATTTACCCAATGTGGTTCCAAATGGAAATACAAACCAGCAAGAAGTTAGCCCTCTGGGAATATTCACTGCTTTTATCCCCTCTGATCTCTGATTAAAAATCCTGTCTTGACATTACATTGGTGTCATAAAATCATTGAGTGAAATTTCTGTTAAATGCATTAAATAAGAAAACTTTCAATACAATAGTTGCCGAATATTTGCTTAACCTTGGGTAAAACCTCAGAGATAGGACGAATAATTAACTCATTACTTTTATTTATTAGCGAAAGGATTAAGCCAAATGGAACAGAATTTGTTAGGAAAATATGACTATCTGTAGTGTTTACATAATCATGGAGAGGACAATGAGCACTAAAGATTTAACGATGCATGTTGAGTGTTTTACTTTTCAATCCAATAAAAGCCAGTACGATACTGTTTTGTAAATATTTTCATTTTCCTTCATAGTTACTATGAGTTAACCACAATTATCAATAAGCTATAAGTATCTCATACAACTATGATCTACAAATTGTATTAAAAACTTTCATCAAAATTTAACATTTAGAAGATATTTTATATTATTTAAATTATAATAATAAAAATTCAAGTAGACCTTTGTTTATTAAGATTCATCTGTAAACATTTTTAAAGCAAATGTTAATTTAGTAAATTAGTATTGCTATATTATGTTCATATGGATATTCCAATAAACCTCGTAGTAACCTCATTAGTCTTTTCCACCAAGTTCACACCTGCTCAAATATTATTTTAATTGTGAATGGTTTCTGTTTGCTCATATTCCAACGTTTGGCGTGTCGTTTACTATATTCTAGAAATAGTTCCACTGTGTCGATATATTTATTTAGTGTACAATACTGAAATTGCAATTAATATAATAAACATTTCCTTGTTAACTGTGAATGTATACGTGTATCCACACCATAAAATAATATACACATTTACGATATTTGCTTACATACACTTACGCCCATGATCTTTTTCAATGAAAACATAAACGAACTGGTATAATCCTATATACTGTACAACTCAACATTGATCACAACAGATACGATTAGTTAAGTTTTTATTTTTACATAAAAAATCAAGAATGCACACTTGCTTACTTATGGGGAGCTTCCTGTACTTTTTTTATTTTTAGGCTCTGGAACATTCGTTAATTGAAGAACATTAAATCAAATCAAAATATTTACTACAACCTTGAATATTATACAGTTTTAGAATTAGATAAGTATTAAATGTACAATGAAGGCTCGCATATGATATAAGTTTATAATATATGGACAAAACAATCGTTTAAAGCAAATTTCAATAACTTTAATGGCCAAAGATGGCTAGTTGAAATTATAGCGATTGATTCCAACTGTTGAAATGTCTTTCAGATAAGTAATTCTCAATTTCTTCTCAAACATTAAAATATTCTCGTATTTATTTAAAGATAAAAACATATAGTGTCATTGTTTAAAAAGCGTTTCTAAGTTGGGGAAGTCCGAATGATTGATTTTTTACTAGTAAATATTGCAAAAACTCATTATTTCAAATATATTTATTTGATTACGCAAAAGATATAAGTATATGTAAAAGGCTTTTATTAGGTAAGCGTTAGCAAGGAAGATAGGGCTAGAAAATGTCATTTATTTATGTTTGTCTGTCTGCCTTTCTGAACAATATCCCAAGAACGAACTATCCTAAAGAAATTTGTCAATAATCTTATATTATGAAACGATGATTGAACAATGAACAAAACAAAATCATCAATGAGCAACAAACAAAATTGTAAATAAACAGATCAATTTAAAATTTTAATATATTACATAGTAATCTACTGTATGTGGCCACATGGTGTGTAGTAAGATTACTTATTTAGTGAACAAGTCCAATAACGATATACTTTATTCACTATCGCAACCATCAGAATTGCCAGCTGGCACTCCAATGGTAATCAATACATTAACAGTCTGATTGCAAACTTCGGGCTTATAATCCTGTGGATTAGTGTTAGAATGGACAACAAACTCGTTTCCCTGTTTGCCAATACTTTGTTAATTAATTGGGTCCCCTTGGTGCTTCTATCGGAGAAATGCAGGTGTTCCATCTAACCTGAATATCTGTAGGGACGGTGTATATGTGATTATTAAACATTTCCTAGCGCAATCGCACTTCAGCCAACTGAGAATATAAACTTGGCTTCTTCCAAAAATTGCGGAAATTAAATTGTGTAAAATTCACTAATTCTCAATATTTGAACGGGAATGAGATTGAGAGAAGTAATAAAAAAATGGATCTGGTGTCAGAGATCTGATGACCTATCTAGTATTTACATGATTAAAAATAGTCGTGGGTTCCAAGGAGTCAACTTTGTGTCCTTGAGTGGATGGGCACATCTAACAATTTAAAGCAGTCACTTGTATCGAGGAGGGATACGTGGTACAAAGAAACTTGTCTTTCAAGCTAAACTCCACAAACCCAACGGTCTTTTGAAATGCTGTAGATGGAGCTTATATTGGTCACTGTTAAATTACATTAAAAACATAAAACCAATATTTAATACATTTTATTGTTTTGTGAGGCCTTTCGATATCCAAGATATCTTTTTCAGACAAATCACAATAGTAAATACAAAAAGTAAATTTGATTATTAATAATAGTTAACATATGTGATTTAATATTAATTTGTCCTGTGTGGCGTAGTGTGTAAATATAATTAAATTATTACTGGTATTCTACTATATAAATGTTATTTTTGTAATCTTCGTTTAAGTAATATTGAATTTTGAATTGGTCCATCTTCTTTATTTAATAGATCATCTGTATTTGTTTGATTTATGTAATATGACTCCCAGGCATTTAAATATTTTGGAGTGTTAACATGTTTTAATAGTTTTAAGTTTTTCTGTGATATAGTGTGTCCAGTATTGATGCAGTATATAATTAAATAATAATTTAATTATATTTACACACTACTCCACACAGGACAAATTAATATTAAATCACATATGTTAACTATTATTAATAATCAAATTTACTTTTTGTATTTACTTTTGTGATGTGTTTGAAAAAGATATCTTGGATATCGAAAGGCCTCACAAAACAATAAAATGTATTAAATATTGGTTTTATGTTTTTAATGTAATCTAACGGTCTTTACAAAATCTAACGGGTACCAATTGGGGTTTCAATATACTCCACACCTTATTCTTATTAGACCCACTCTCGGGCTAGAGAGAGAAACAGCGAGACGAGTGCGAGATATACCCTTTCCCGCGGGTCATATTATGTACATCTCCACCCATACATAGCTTTGAATAGGAGAGAGACACGTGTGTTCGTTTTGGAAGCATTGGACCCACTGTCTGGGTTACCAATATAGGGGTCATTATGCCGATCAGGCTATGTCACGTGACCAGAGAAAATGTTAATTTAAAATAGGTCCATCCAGTGGAGAGTATCACATGATTCTACGGCTAGGTCCATAGTGCAACTCAACCCATCTTGTCGATTTTATTAGACAGATATGATAAATTGAAAACAAATTATTCTAAATAATATAATTGAATCTTGATGTGATAACATATAATTGTAAATATTCTACAGCTATAGTTACCTTAGTTTCTCTGGTCAGAAATCTATTCATTATTATCCCCCTACCCCCACCCTTTTAAGGATTCGGCAGTTATAAACGAAACACACCTTTATTAAATAAAATTCATCATTTTCATAGTTTCTCTTTTATACCCGCTTACGGAAGAACTAAACAAGATTTTTCCCTCCATTCGGTGTAACCATAACATATAACATTGTTTTTTAACTCTTAACGAGCATTTCTACGCGTATAGTAGATTTTATAGTGGTTAGAGTCTGGTGCTGTCTCAACTAATGGTATAAAAACAAACTGTAACATCTTGTAATGGATTATAATCACATATAATAATAATTGACTGGCTTTCAGTGAAGCCTGTAACCGAGGGACTAAAAAAACTCATTACTTTCTCAAAAACCAACTTGCATTTAGACTATAAATTTCAAATGAAAGTTCATTTCTATACAAGAAATATCGACTTGAATGATTGTGTATGTACTCCTTGTGTTTTGGCAGAGCTTTAGTGTATAGTTTTGTATTGATCTTATGAGAAACCGTGATAACAACGTGAGAATTGTTAAATAACATAATGTTAAACAGATTGAGGTCATTCATTTCATTGTAAAATTGTATACTCAGTGAACTATTTGGTAAAACATTCGTTACATTGTATCGGGTCAATGAACGGTTTATTTGTACATAGACATAGAGAAGATATATGTCGATGATGATTCATATCTCTCTATGTGGTTTGGCTGTACATTAGCAAAGCCTATAAATCATAGTGACTTTCGGGAACTAATAGAGTTATAAACATTGAGGTTTATTGCAAAAATAACTCTTCTATCTATTTGTATGTGTCTATGTTGTTTCTTCTATTAGATATCTAAAAAACCAATTGAGCCAAATAAGAATTTTAAATTTTACATGCAACATAGTCTTTTGGAAATTCGTGTTTGATGATGGGCATTAACCTAATTACCTGCACGATAATTTAAAAGATTTCATCTATACACTTAACGTTTTTTCAAGAAACTTGACTTTTACATAGACAAGTATGTATTTTCAGATCAAAAATTCAGAAATGCATAGAATCAAAGGAAAAAGTTATTAAAATATCCCGATATAGCAGTAGAAATTTATAGGAAGCATTTTATGCGTTGAATGTCTAGATTTTATACACTTAGTAAGAAGTATGGTGCAATAAAATCACTTTCCCACTGCGTACAATTTCATCAAAATATTGCTTCCCCGAAACATGGAGAACAGTTAAAATAGAGAAAATATTGGGATATTGCTGTGGGCGGTAATGTGTCAGATTGTGGGAGAGTCTCTTTCACAATGATATTTCCTGCCGTATTATAGTTTTAGTACGGACCGTTAAACGTCATAGTGTGTACCATTAAACGTTAAGTATACAGCTATTTGTTTCAGATACTTGAGGGCAAACCACTTTAGTAGTTTGGTTGTAATAATTTGCAAAACGTTGTAAACAAAAGGAAATTTGTAATAAAGAAATATGATTTTTGTTACTATTGTCTATATTATATGAAAGGCAAAGCCCTCACTGACTCATAGAAAATTCAAATTTCCTGATTTCACAGAAAGTTAAAATTTGACACATGTATGCATATATGCATATGTATGCAGTCTTGCTCTAGCTCCCGAGCAGTCAACAGCTGTGCGCGCTCGCTCCGTGAATCATCGTTGTATAAGTATTACGTAGTTGTTCTGTTGGCTTAACTTTGTTGTTATAACATTACAATAATCATAATACTTCACTAGGAGTAAAAATGTCTGCTGTCTGTGGCGTCTGCAATACGGAATGCAATCGTAGCGGAAGTGAGGTTATGTGCGACGGAGGTTGTAAAGAGATTTTCCATCCAAACTGTGCAAAGAGCGATGTTTAAGGCAAAAAAACACGTTCTGGAAACTATAGATGTAGGAGTTGCAGATCTACTATCACAAACAAACCTGTTAGTACCTCAGACTCTGATAATTTGAAGGACTTTATAACCGAAGCAATGGTAAATTTTAAAACTGACATATTAAAAGAAGTACAAACTTTGAGATCAGATATGTATGGTTATACTACTTCAGTAGAGTTTTTGTCAGCTCAAGTAGACACGACTAACGGTTTAATGGAACAATTGAAGAATGAACTGGTTGCATTAAGAAAAGAAGACTCTGAACTCCGAGCACACTGTACTGCGCTAACTGGAGAACTTGATGATACAAAGGAAAGGTTAAGAAATCTTGAACAATATAGTAGGCGAAATAACATCGAAATAAGTGGTATTCCTGTTTCTCAAAATGAAGACGTACCCAAAGTTGTGAAGGACCTAGGCCTAGCGCTGGGCATTGAGGTGGACGACTCTCAAATTACAGCAGCTCATAGAATCCCGACCTTCAAAAAAGATCGTCCAGCAGCCCTGATAGTGCAATTTCTGAAGAAGGATGTGAAAGACAATTGGATAGGAAAGTTCAGAGAAGCCGGGATAATGACAGCGGATAAGGTGAATCCTCACTTCAGTAAACAAGGAGTGTACGTAAATGACCATTTACGCCCTGAAAACAAGCTGTTTTTGAGTAAACTAAAAGCGAAATGTCATTATATAGGTTACAAGTATGCTTGGTGCCGTGATTGCAAATTTTTTTGTTAGAAAGGACCAGGGAGAGAAATGTGTAAAAATATTAAGCATAAGTGACATTGACAGGTTAAAGTAAATAATCCATGAAAAGGAAACTACAGAACGTTTTATATTGTGTAAGTTATTTTCTAGGTTATTTTATTGTTGGAACATGGTTATGTTGGGTTACAATTTGTAATGTTTTGGTCACCTAATGTTTTAGGTTATGTTAGGATTTATGGTAATAAAGTATTTTCATTCCATTGTTCTGTTTAAATAACTAAATGACAGAATCAAGCACTTTAGATTTTAACACTTTTTTTCAGCAACCAAAGAATCCTAACTGTTTTAATGTCATATATACTAACATACGAAGTATGAGAGCTAAATTTAATAATTTCCTGTCTGAATTTACTAAAATAGAAAATAAAGTACACTTTGTGATACTCAGTGAAATTTGGATAGATAGTGATGAGGTAAACTTTTATACTTACCAATGTTTTGCTTGTTGCAATGATACTTTTAGGGCTGGGGGGATATTGTGTTTTGTAGATAATAACATTACTGTAAATGACATTAAGGTCAATATGAAAACTGCAGATATTCTTCTTTTGAGCGTCAAATTACTTGGAATAAATTTTAAATTATTTTGTGTATATAGACTACACGAATTTTCTGTAATGGATTATGTAAAAGAGCTTGCAGATATTTTATTTGAAATTAAAGGAAATACTATTTATATTGGAGACATTAATCTCAATATTTTGAATATTTCAGAAATTTCCCAATCATATAAAGGTATAATGAGTAACAATGGCTATTTTTCGTTAATTAACTCCCCTACAAGAATTGTATCTAATAGCTGCATTGACCATATATATGTAAAAAATCGGAATATAAACTATTTTAAAAGTGTAGTTTTTTATATTGACCTTACTGATCACTGTGTATTAGGCTTAAGTTATAGTTGTGAAACTAGGACAGATATTATTACTAAAAGACTAACTGAAATGGATGAGAAGTACATACTCGATTCACAATTAATTAAGATTAAACTAAAGGATAAACAGTGGAAAGAATGTTTTTAATGTACAGATGTGAATGAATGTTATGAGAAGTTTCATAATTCTTTAACCGAAATAATGCAGAGTTGCAGGAGAAAAGTTTAAATAAAGTCAAAATATGAAAAGGCAAAAGTAATTAGTCCCTGGATAAATGGATCTATTTTAAGAAAGATTGATAAAAGGAAAAAGCTCTATATAATATATAACACGTTGACTGCCACCAAGGAATATATTTTTGCTGTATCTGTAGGCCAAGGACTAATTTTATGAATTTCCTCTGTGCGCCATGAGGACCACCGGTGGCTCTCAACAGGTGTACTGAACTACGCCATGAGGACCACCGGTGGCTCTCAGGTTATACACTTTTTAAACTTTTTTCACAGTATCTGTAAACACATTCCAGCAATTATATTTATACTAACTGATAGCTTATTAAATGAAGATAAAAAAGGTCATATGGTTATTGGATACTGTTTTTACAACTCAAAATAAATAGGCTGAAAAATTGGGTTTGTTTATTGTGGTTTACACTATAGGAATAGACTAAGTAAAACCCAGTTGTACAAGAACTTGTTTTATAACATGAGTAAAAGTTAAAAATTAGAAAACCTCTATAGCCTTGAAAAATTAGATTATAATTAAAATAATTGAATGTAATAAGTACATCATGTTTGTATTCAGAACTTTAGATTACACACTAATATTACATGAATGGGCTTTTATGGGTTGCATTGAAACAGTTCAAACAAATAAATACATTGCACATGACACATTTTGTGGTTACTCTCTTGCACTGTTTCTGGGCATGTTCACGACCATAAGACTTTGAGAGAGTTTTGTAGCAGTTGCCGCATCTCCGACGTACTGAGCGTTTAGGACCCTGGATTTCGATAAGCTTATGTTTGGGAGTTCTTGCAGCTTGAGGTTCATCTTCCTCTCCCTCTTTGGTTTCAATAAGAGAATCTGCGATTTCCTGTCTGAACTGGGTGATTTGCATTTTTCTTTTCATTCACAATGTTGTACAGAAGAAGTGAGTTCACCACTGCTGTGTTTAGAAGTAGTTCAAACAGTACTTTCTTATACCATTTTACGCAGCGTCGCAGAGGTCTAGAATATGAAGCCATTTGATCAGACAAATCTATGAAAGATTTGGCCTTGTTGTAGTCAACCACACATCTTGGTTTTATTTTGATTCCTCGCCTTTGAGGAATCTCAATACATTCATCAGTATGCTGTGTCGTTATCATCATTACTTCTCTCTTATCTTTCCATTTTATCACAACGACATTGCTATTGCTTTGTTTCCCCACAACATCACCCTTGTTTAGCTTTGCATTTGCAATGCATGCTGGGATTCCTCTTCTGTTTTTACGAAGTGTTCCAACTAAATGAGTGGAACGCTCTTTCAAGGTATGGGCTAGAGCTATGCTGCTGTACCAATTGTCAACATACAGTGTTCGACCAGCATCAAGTAACGGGGAAATCAACTGCATCACAATGGCCTGAGCAAGACCAACTCTCCTTCCTTCGGATTTACCTGTGTACACCTTAAAATTCCAGGTGTAACCCTTTTCAGTGCATAGCTTAAAGATCTTAATGCCATAGCGGCTGGCCTTGTTAGGGATGTATTGTCTAAATCCCACCCTGCCACGAAAGGGAATCAAACTCTCGTCAATACAGAGTTGCTGCTGAGGAGTCAGAGCAGATTTAAATTTTTCATTCAGGGAGTCAAGTATATTTTGTATTTTGTATAGTTTGTTTGTTTCATCTGCATTTGTATTATCGCTGAAATGAAGCATTCTAAGTAACAGTTCAAATCTGTTTCTAGGCATTACTTTGCACATTTCATTTTTGTATATGTTTTTTGTGCTCCAATACAAATTTAAACTTGGCATTTGAACTAACCCCATCCATATTATGAGACCAAAAAATTGCTTAATTTCCTTTTCGTCTGTTGGAAGCCAGGATTTGAGCCGAGACTTATCAGAAGGTACACCAGATTCAATTGTCTGCTGTGCATATAGGTTTGTTTGCAGTGCAATTTCTGTAAAAAAAGAGTTGTCAACAAAGACTTGGTTGTAGACTTCAAATGGGGAAGCACCCTCAATTTTGTCCCTTATTTCTTGTGAGATAAGAGGTAATGCATTGAACTCGAATGATGATAAGTTGTTTTGGTTAGTATTTCCCCAGGTCAAGGCTAAGTAATTTGGTTCAATGTTTTGGTTTACCTGTTGGATTCCATTGTCAGGCTGTGGGTGTGGGTTGGGCTGCTGCTGAATAAGTTGGTTGTGGACGAGCTGCCTTTGGTCCAAGGTATTCATATCGTTATCACTGTCTTCACTACTATCCTCTGAAGGAAAATATTCAGGGTCCATATCTGAATCATGACCTCCAAACAATTCACTTGATTCACTACCATTGTCGTCAAATTCACTATTATCCTCCTCTTCAACACCCACTGGCTCTGTACCTGTACTCGCAGGTTCCTCTAATATTCTGTTCACAAAATCCCCTAAATCCTCGTCATCATGTCTCAATCGACCCGCACTCATTTTTGTAACAGCACTAAAACTCAAGATTATGATCTAGACAAAACGAATAGAACACGAATTAGCTGGAAACTAGATATAGAGACTTGGCTGTGCCATGAGAGCCACCGGTGGTCCACACAATAAAACAAAACAACAGGGTGACGATAATTGGCGGGAAATTACATAACCAAACTAAAACAGCTGGTTAAGTTAAAAAAAACCACTCAGATGGAAGCAGAAAAAGATTTGCCCAGGCCATGAGAGCCACAGGTGGTCCTCAGCTACAACTTTTAATACAATTGGCCTAGGACCGAATCTTGTTGATTATAATACTCAGGAGACCGTATTTGATCACATGGTATGTATAACCAATGATAGTTCAGTTATGACGTTCCTGGCCCAAATGCCATTGGCCTCAGATGTAAAACCAGTGAGAGCCACCGGTGGCTCTCATGGCGTCACGTATAGAACATAGTGAGAGCCACCGGTGGTCCTCATGGCAGTCAACGTGATAAAAAAGACCATATGATAGTAAATTTACAACTTATTACAGACGCTTTTGCGATAATATAAAACAAGAAATTGATCTAGCTAAGCAAAAGTTTTTTGGCGACAAAATTAGAAGCTGTAATGGTGACTCCGCACAGCAGTGGAGGGTCATAAATAGTATCACTGGTAAAAATAATAAAAAAGGAGTACATAAAATTGAGCTGGATAATGGTGATGTGATAGACGAACCGGATATTGTCGCGCGGGAGATAAACAAATATCTTATCTCGGTTCAGTCAGTCAACCGAGTGCCGCGTCAAGGTCAGAGCCAGGTACGCGCGCATAATACAACCAGCTGCCCGTCATCTGATTTAGTTGTTACCGTCCCCAGTTCATTCTTTATTTTACCGGTCACTGAAGGCGAACTGCTTGAAACTATTAAGCAACTAAAAAATAAACGTTCTAGCGGATTTGATTCTTTCACAGTTACTTTAATCAAGGAAATCTCTACTCTTATAGCTCCTGTTTTAACATATATTATTAATTTAAGTTTTACTAATGGCATTTTTCCAGAAAAGCTAAAACTAAGTTCTATTATACCCATTTACAAAAGTAAAAACTGTATAAAATTAGAAAATATAAGACCTATTAGTTTATTATCAGTATTCTCGAAAATCCTTGAAAAGTTAATGAACAAAAGACTTTTAAGCTATCTAGAAAAAAATAACTTTTTTAATGAGAGTCAATTTGGCTTTAGAAAGAATAGGTCAACTGAGAAAGCTATAACAAGGATGACAAATTGTATTTTTGAGAGTGTTAATGAAAACCGGAAAACTGTGGGCTTGTTCATTGATTTCAAGAAAGCTTTCGATCTAGTTAATCATACCATTTTACTACAGAAACTAGAAAATGTGGGAGTGAGAGGGGTGACTCTTGACTGGTTCAAGAGTTTTCTATTAAATAGAATCCAACAAGTGCGGTTAAAAGATACAACCAGCCCCCCTCTGACCGTTGAGTCAGGTGTACCCCAGGGATCCGTTTTAGCAGCAACATTATTTTTAGTTTTTATAAATGAATTATTGGAAACCCCGTTTTATGGTCAGATAACTGCTTTTGCAGACGATGTAGCTTTTCTTTATTCTCCAAAAAACTATGCAATATTACACGAAAAGATAAGCAGTGATTTAAATTACTTACAAATTTTGGTGCTGTCGGAATGACATGGGGTAAATGTATCAAAAACTAAATATATAATCTTTGGATTTAAAGACTTCGAATTAGAAAGGCCCTTAAAATACCACAATATGAATTGTAACGTAAATTCATGTAACTGTCAGTGTATAGAAAGAGTAAATAGTTACAAATACCTTGGAGTAGTAATAGATAGTAAATTAACATGGGGGGATCATATTACCGCGTTACATAATAAGTTAAGATCATCAATTAGAACTTTTTATTTTCTAACAAATTATTGCGATACAGATCTTATGCGTACTTAATATTTTGCCCTAATCCAATCTAGATTACAGTACTCAATTAGTTTCTGGGGAAGTACGTATAAATGTTTGATAAATAAGATAAAAGTAACACAAAATTATTTCATCCGTATTATATTAAGTAGAAGCAAAAGAGATAGCGTATTTCCACTATATGTGTAGTTGAAAATCTTGCCTATAGAACATCTATACGTATACAAAGTTTTGAGAATATTTTATACTAGAAGCGGAAATTTAGGTACAAGTGGTTTGACGTATAAAACTAGAATTAGTGAAAGTAGAATCTTCAGGTTACCTAAAGTTAACAAAGAACTCTATAGACAGTCCATTCAATACGTAGGCCCAAAATTATTTAATCAAATGACTGATGAAACCAAAATCGAGTAATAACTTAAAACAATTCTGCTCCTTACTAAAATCCTGGCTATTTACAAAACCTGATATTTCTTTTTTAACTAGTGTATTAATTTAAGTTTTATGCAACCACATATTAAATTGTTTACATCATTATTACATAATTTTTAACCTGATTGTGTAAAACTATCGTAATAATAGTAGTGTGTACGTGTGAATGTATGTTTTGGAGTGTGGATGTTCTATCGTGTACATGTAAGTTTACGTATGTGATTTTCCTGATATTTTTATGTAATTTTGTGTAATAAATTAATTTAATTTTCCATTATTTCAATATATTTATTTATATATTTTGTGTAAAAATTTTTATGATTTTAGTACATAAGATTGTATATTTTTATTTTTTTCAAAACATTTTTTGTTATTCTTTGCATTGTCTATTTAGTGTCTAATTAGTTATTAGTCACTCTGTATTATATATATTGTATTTATTTTGGTTGTGGTTTTTTTTGTAGTCTTGTGCAGACGTCGCGGAAAGCAGTCTGTTGACCTTTTAGTTTTTTTATGTGAGAGCAAGCTACAAACTGTTTATTTGTGTATTGTGTATCTGTTACACTGACCAGCTACTTGTTTTTGGTCAGTGACGTCCTAAGTTTTTCATTTATTTGTAAACATGAATGTAAATGTTGGAAAATAAATGTTTATTTATTTATATATTCAAAAAGTGAAAAGTACACTATTTTTATAAACATCAGTAACCAAAGGGGTTGAAATGGGGTTGTAACCTCTGAAAAACCTATATTTTTGTTTGTCAACTTCTTAACTCTCTTTGATGATGATCATAAACATGTGTATTATGCTCACAAAATACTAAATCCATGGTCAAGGATTTTCATTAATTCTAACCATCTATTGGGGTTGAAATAGGGTGTAACCTCAAGAATAACTATATTTATATTGTTTACAACTTCCAAACGTCGTAGAAAGATGAAATTATACTTATAGGTACTGTACTCTATAATGTACATGGAAAAAAAAACATTACTATAAATATCAAACACTCATATGGGTTGAAGTACCCATAAAACCCTTATGAGAACTATAATTTCTTTTTTTTTATTTTCGTTGTCCTATAAAGGTAAAATGTAACATATCTGTGTATCATACTCTATGGAATTCCGTAGACGTATATGTTATTCAATGGAAAACAGTGTGCAAAGGCATGGGTAACTTTATTATTCGTACATAAGAATTTAATATTGCTGCTAAAAATTAAAATCTTTTTGTAGCCATATTCTTTTGTACGTTAATTTATATGCGTGTATTTACACCAAAATTAATTTAAAACTTAAGTGACGCTCATTTTTTGGCACACCCTGTACTTCAAATGTAATTGACATAAAACATTTTTTAAAGTTCGCCGTATGAGATGTATTAGGGTTACAGTTTATTGCATCATTCTCTGTCAAAAGGTGGTCTGTAACCACAGGAGATTGTGGATAGCTGGCCTGAAACACCATATGTAAGAAAACTATAATTTAAATTACCTAAAATTCTGCTGTAAAAATGTATTAAAAATATTATTTGCCCAAATAATAGTAAATGACTATATAGCTTCATATTATTTGCCATTCAGACTACAAATACAAATTCATTCTAAATCAAAATATTTATCTAATTATTCGAAACTTAGTTATATTTTTATAATAAAAATAACTTTTACTTTTTATAAATTTCCTTTTAATTACATTGGTTAGGCAAGACCTAATCTATAAAAATCGTTTTCCTCCTTTTATCTGCCAGTAGTTGGTGCAACCATGGGTGTTACATGAAGTGTAAACAATAACACTGCAGGATATCCCATTTTCAAAGTCAGAGCTATCACAGCTCACAGCCAAAGCCCAGTATTGTCTCTGCTGTTACTGACTCCATGTTTCGGGGAAGCGATGTTTGTGTGACAGATTGTGTGCAGCTGGAAAACTGATTCTTCACATTGATCGAGATTAAGCCAAACCAAACCACAATCATGCAAATGTAACATAAACGCGCATGCAATTACTTTTACATATATTGCCTGAGAATCGCAAACCCACAAGTAAAAATACCAAGACACACTAATTATTACTTATATATACTCTCTTGAACTCTAGTGGTAATATGGTAAATGTGCCTAAAAATGGGAGTATCAGTTAACTGGTTGTAGATAACCGATTATATAATATCACTTAATTTACTTTGTGTATTTAAGTTTAATCCATTAAAAACCTACTGATAACTTTAATTACTATCTAAGTCTCTTATTATAATATACAGTTTCATTGATTTATGAAAATACTTAACTATTTGTCAAGAACTAAGTTTATGCCTTACTTAGGATAAAAATTAATTTATGTTAACGGTTGAACTCTAGAAATAGAAACATTTTATTTTTAATTAAGCTTTAGTATGACGAAATAAATTACAATTTAGAAACCTGACCATGACAAATATAATAGAGGATAATTTGCTGCAAGTATTGAAAATGCAGTGTTTGGGTTTCTTACTTATTACTATGTATTGGTGTTCCACAATTGGTCAATAATGGTGGTATAGTATAATAATAACTATTTATAAATTATAGAGTTTATATTTGAACTATTACGAATTCCAGTAAAAACGCTTATGCCATAGTTCGAGTTACATTTTTACTTTATAGCCAAAAGCCAATGTGTGTTGTATAAACACACACATCAATTTCTAGAATTCGAGAAATCAACAGACAAACTTGAAGAAAGGAACTTGTAGTGCGTCAGTCGCAATAAAAATAAGTTACTATAACTGGCAACACTTAAAGTTTATCGTCAATGTCACGAAAGTAATTATATATAATAATAATATATTAGCGTCATAACTGTCAGCCAAACAGTCGGTATTTGCGTTATTGGATAATACTTTATTTCGTATTTTCGTGAAATTTTATATTGATGAAAGGTTCTACTTGGTTTACATTCAATAAATTAAATTCTAAAATGTATACCAACTATTCGCTAGCCTCTGCTATTTAGGTACTTCAATGTTGCCATTTTAAAACATTGTACTACTAATTCAAATAAAAAAATACTAGTAATTTGTAGAATTTCTTCTACATTTCTTGAAGTTTGACGAATTAATAAAAATATGTTTGCGTCGTTGTATAGGATATTATAAAATTGATTACTGTTTGGTTGAGAATAAAATTTCTTCTAGATATATAAGGATTATTTTGTTATTTATTGGCATGATCTCACATTACTACTCGTAATTCTTTGTAATTTTACGTTCACGGAAGGAAGTAAAGGGATTTGTAGTTTCCGTTATTGATT
This sequence comes from Homalodisca vitripennis, assembly GCF_021130785.1. Taxonomy (NCBI): domain Eukaryota; kingdom Metazoa; phylum Arthropoda; class Insecta; order Hemiptera; family Cicadellidae; genus Homalodisca; species Homalodisca vitripennis. Next base: position 3,976 of record NW_025780453.1, on the reverse strand, counting down.
ACACTTAGCAGGCACAGCATTAAAAAGGAGTAGAAACGAAATTATCCTTTAAAAAACTGTATGGGAAATTGGCTGTATATTTCTTGGTCCGATATTAAATCAGATTAATACAACAAGCTTTTAATATTTTATACAAATACAGTTAATTAATAGAACATTTCATACTGTTAATTAATTTTTTTTACATTGGTTTTTGAAATTTGATAAATATGCAAGCTCGTAGCACCCCTCTTCGTATTTGTATTTTTTTCTCGTGACCAGTCTCTTATTGTAACAGGAACAGAGAATATGTTTGAAGTTTGAAAGGAACGATAGGCTTAGTATTGGTTAACGATTGAGAACATTTTTAATTTATCTAATTCCTACACTTGAAATAGTGGAAAGAAACTGGCTAGCCTACATGTGTCTGTACCTTTCTGTACCTGTCTGAATCTGCATGCACCCACCTGTGCCTGCTTCTTGGCTACTTGTGTAGGCCTGTGCCTGAATATACCTGTGTACTTGCCTGTAAATATCATACTTATCTGTACCTGTTGAGGTCCTTAATATTTCCACTAGTAATGCCAGGTACTTGAATGAGAATGTAGAGACATTTTAGTACAAACTGACCGAAAGAAAATTTACAGATAAGAGTATGATTTTTCCCAGTTTGTATGTAAAGGATGATTAAAGTCAGTAACATTTTTATAAAATTACATAATTTCCTGAAGAAAAATATTATTCAATTACATGTAGTTTTCTTAAAATGTATTTCATCATACACGATACATTTAGTATATTCCTCAGTAAAAGTCTTTCGACGATCGGCAAATGTGAATAAGGAAAACAGTGTGATGTATCTGATGTGATTAAGGTGAATGCTGACCAGTACCATTCTGAGGACGTAAATGACGTCAGCAAAGGCGGACGGCTGCTCCACGCTCTCTCAGCTGCTGACGTATGTCTACATGTTTCTGAAATATTAGTTCCTATGTTCTTATTGATATAAGGGCATTGTGTTGCAATTTTTTAAAATATAATCCTCATTTACAAACTTATCACTTCAAAATTAACACGGTTTACTGTAAACATATTAATTTAAAAGATCGTAATTCTAAAGCCAGATATTTAAACACCAAAGAACGAAGGTTTAAAAAGATTATTTTGTCTCATTACGTTAACTAATAGAAAGACGGTTTCTAGGTAAGCAATTAAATAATATTGGATAAATATTTACGAGAAAAAACTGTGCTCAATCGACAAGAATGAATCAATAGATCGTTTATATAAATTAATTTAGAGTTTCAGCCATTCAATTAAATCTAAGAATTCGTAAATATAATGAGATTTACCAAAGATAATCCAAATCTAACTAACAGTAAACAGCGGTTGACACTTTTCAGCTAGTTTCCAAAAAAAAAAAAAACAGATTAACTTGTTTACATTTAAAAGTTAGAGAATATTAAATACACCTGTGCTCTTCTCTAGCTTAAGCTGTACTGTAGCGCACATTCAAAAGACGAAGTTGCTGTATAACTTTATCTACAGATTTCACCAGTAATTTTTAAAATTATCCAACATATTAGAAATTATTATTTTTAAACGTTGTTACAAATCCCATCTCGTTAAAGGTATGAGTTATAATATAAGGTACTCAAAACGAAAATAGCTCGTTTGACATAGGCAAAAACGTTTTTATCGTGGAAAAATAGAGGGATGGAAACAAACACAACGAGCCACTATTTCCCAGACTATACTCTAAAAACAAGACTTATGTAAACACCGCCCCGAGCCCAGTAATACAAATAAAGCATCTTCTTCCGGTTACAAGCTTTCCGCCATTTCTATATCTTCTTGGCGGCCGGGCGCTTCTCACCCTGGTGGAGGGTCTCATTAACGGCGTTAATCTAGAAGAAGAAAGCCCCCGATGAGATCATCATCTGGCGCCCTACTGCGCTATCAGATACTACAGGAAATATCTTATACGTCATCGCTTTTCCTCTTAGATGGCTGAAAACCACCTGCTATCATAGGCGCAGAAGAGATTCACTGCGTCCAAGGAGCTGCTAGATGAAGCGCGTCACCGGAGTGAGGAACTCTGTGTAGAGTGGCTAGACCTCGCGAAAGCCTTCAGGAGTGTCTCTTACTCGGCTGCTGTGGCGGCTCTGTGTAGTGCAGGCCTCACGGAGCCTTAGCTCGCCTGTATTAGACACCTACACGATTGCAAATGTCACGACTATCAGGCACTCTAGTGGGGTTACTTCAGCCACTTCTCTCCAGCCTGGAGTATGACAGAGCTATCTCTATCTCCGGCGCCCTTTAAACTCGTCATGGAGTTCTTAATACACCCGGTACTCGCCCTGAAGGGAGAGCATGGAGTATCGCTGCACTTGGGATGGGTCAGTATCCTAGCTTATGATGACGGCTATCGTTGCCAAGTTGGAGGCTTCACTCCGGGCTCTACTGAACCCCGTTTCTGCTGCGTTGACATGGGTTGGCCTCGGGTTCAAGCCCAAAAAACAAGCGACTCTTCATGTTCATTAGGCCAACTCCATATATGGCAGTCCCCTCCAAGTCCTTGAGGATGGAGATACTTACGATCACTTTGGTATGTCCACTTTAATAAAAGCTGACCAGGCGTAAGTGGTCACCATTGCCAGACAGGAAGAGGAGGCTGCTAAGACTTTTGTCAATGAGCTTGCTCCCTAGCAGAAGATGGTCGCGATTATGACTTTTTTAGTCACCCAGCATGTCTTCAACCTCAAGACGGTGAGGATGAAGAGGACCTGACTGAAGGGATTAGGCTCCTTCCTATTCAATATTCAAATATTAATTGCGGATACACGTCTCATCGAACTCTCATTTATACATTAATTTTTTACAATAACTCTGCTTTATTTATCACCAATTCGCCACCTCTATTCGGGAGTAAGTCTCCCGATTGTGCCGTCTCCCAGTTATACTCCATATACTCATTTACGCTATAAAACGTTGTACCGATTTATAACAGTAGAGTAACTAGTGGGGGCATATGTTGTTTATTTTTTACTGCAATTACCCGTGGAAAACCAGGCTACGTGAGACAATGTACAAAATTTATTAATTTTTGCATTCGCTCACCATCCGTACTCTCGAAACACGTGACCGCGGAGTGTAGCTTGAGGGAGGACCGGGGGTGACGTCTTGGTGTTGTCAGTTAAATCAAAGTTTACTACATACGTAACCTGTTTGTCGGGTTTCTGCTTGCTCGGTAAGGGAGTAGACTGTGACTATCGACCAGTTCAGAGTTAACCTACGAACCGAAGACTTGTGCCCTATACGACTACACTCACGTATCTCGACTGTACTGAAGCTTACCGAGTAAGTAAACTGCTGCATACTATAATTAATTTGTACGTTGAGTCACACGCTTTTTAAATTTTCTAGATGCCCCGTTTATTTGATGTGAGCTAGCTTAAAAAATGTAATAGTTTGCCCTTTTATAAAAATCTGCTCTATATTGCGTAATATTGTCGTAGCTATTGTATATGGCGTTACTGTTGTTGTCTGTTCATAGGTACTTTCAAGAAAGTTATGTTGTAGGGTAGTATAAAGTTTACAATGTACTCAATAAGGTAAAGTGAGAACGAATCGATATATGATAATATGTAAATATATCGAAGCACGAAAACAAGTAAGTGAGGAGAGCAGACATTTATTAGAAGTATCTAAATTTGAGTGAAAGGATATATATTTTAATTTATTTGAATTTAATACATCTTTTTTGAAAAGATCTTTTAATTTAATTTTTATTTTGATCATTAAAAAACTTGGAAGTGTTAAAATTTTTAATTAAATTTTTTATTATAATAAAAACCTATTATTTCCAGAAGAAGTTTCGTTTTCTTTCCTTTTAGCAAGTAAATTTCCACCACGTAATTCGTTTTTATACGGGACCTTTCGGTTATAACGTGTTTGACACTAAACAACGTTTTAAAACGAGCTTTAAATGCTTTAA
>NW_025780452.1:0-69977 GCF_021130785.1 Homalodisca vitripennis | reverse complement strand
GGCTCGTTCTCGTCCATCTTTGTACTTGGCCACCACTTAATCCGTCCGTCTCTTGGCACCTGGTGGCACTTCCTTTCATTCTCGTACTGTAAACTTCTCACTACATTTATGAATACGAAGTGATGTCCGAGTGGTAGTACATTGTGACTTCTGCCCGGCTCATTCTCGACCAGTTGTCGGGTAATGAATGTCCTTGCACACCTTCCTGGCACCCGGTGGCACTTTGATGTCATCCTCTTAGTAATGACTTGCCATATTAATAACAATAGGAAATAATATTTAAGTGATACTCACATTGATACTTCTGCCCGGCTCATTCTCGACCAGTTGTCGGGTGATGTCCTTGCACACCTTCCTGGCACCCGGTGGCACTTTGCTGTCATCCTCCCAGTAACGGCTCGCCGAGTGAGCGAAGAGAGCAGCAGGAGTTGCGTGAGAGACTCGGGTATTAGTCACAATACCAGTCGCCTTTCCTAAACCAAAATCAAGAAATATGGACTTCTGAAGAAAAACTTGTACGTTACTTATTTAACTTAATTATATAGCTTCTTATTTAATCATTGGGCTACGTAGCGTTTTGTTGCTATTATATATCCTTCATGTAATGGATATTTAAAACTTTATTCATTTGTAAGATGTTGCGAATATTATAGATGTAATCTAAACTGTCTATGGACGCCCAGTCAATCCAATACCCTCCGACTCACACACTTGTCATTTATTGAATATTTTGAATGACAATGTCTTGTAAAATTAATTCATTCTATAAAACCGTTTGTGCTGTGTGGTGGTATAAGATGATGTACAATGTTTAAAGTTAACTCTATACACCGTATTCGATTATCTTTAGCGCGGTTCCAAATAGGTAAGTAAGTATTGATACTTAAAGAAGCCCATTTATTTAGAATCGTAGTGTTACCGCAGTTTTTCATATTTAAGGAAGGTGATAGTCCAGATCAATAAAGTCTATTAGAACATCTTCACAAAAATGCATATTATAACAAAGGCACGTGATCAGGGATATTGGATATTATAAAGGACACATGATACCTCCAAAACCTCAAGGTTCTTGGCCCAAAGGCTGAGGAATAAACGTCAAGAAACTGTTAAAAATATCTCTATTTGATACAATATTGAAGTATTTGTATTTAAATATATACTAAATTTTACACATTCTACACCACCAGTACCTATAGCATTTATTGAATAATCCCAAAAGTTAAAGTTCACGATTTTGTCTTTTACTAGTAAATATAATAAATACCTTCACGGTGTGCCCAATCCACCAAGGACTCTACTTTAGAGTTGACGCTGGACTTGCAATTTTCAAAGCGCCCTCTAGCATCCAACCCAACAGTCTCAAAGTTCGCCTTGACCCCACATAGAAGCGCTGTAGCGCAGGCACTGGACTCCCCTATTTGGGCATCCATGTTGTATGTCTGCGAAAGGGGATAAAATATTAAATAGGCTATATAAATTAACATTACAATTCAAGATAATGTGTGCGGTAATACTAAATCTTTTACAAGATTGATGTTATGTCTTAACTAACAAATTGTAATTCTTAACAGTTGTCTGTTTAAGCATCCACGGAATATGAAATCGGGTCATCCTGCAAGAATGATTTATCTACTCGACACAAGGGGGCCGTAAATATAGTAATTAAAACTGTGCACTGAATATTAATGTATTCCAACACTTGCCAGGCAAAAAGTTTATGAATGTACAGTGCAGATAACACAGGTTTACTGTAATAGTTACTGTAGCACAAAGCTTATTCCACCAAAGCATTTATAGAATTTTTAATATAGATATTATAGTATTATAATATATTTAAATACAGTTTCACAAACTTTTGTTTAGAAATCGCTCGCTATTTAATGAATGGATATATTTTATTGCAAAACTTATGTTGGATAATCTGAGGTTACATTGCACTAAAGTCCTTTTAGTTACCCCTGATACCTTTCAGTTAACAATAACCTACTATTAAATTTTGCATTTATCGGTGTATTCCGAGACTGTGCCTTCTGTTTTTTAACCTTTACTCTTGTATTATTCAAATAGAGCTCTTCTTCCAAGTGCACTATTTATTATCATCTCATATTATAACTAGCAGCAATTAGATAAAGACTGATATATGTAACTGTCAAATGCCAAGTTTTCTTAAAACAGGTCAACTTAACTTTAACAGCAGTAACTCAAAATGTTTTAATATAAATTTTGTTTTAAATAAATACACAAACATACTCTAAACAAGATATACAAAAATTAGAACTAAAAAATATGAGCTCCAAGGATTTCTTTATTTTATTAATTATAGCCAGATAGAAACAAATTAATTAATAACTATAGTTGGATCTTGTGTCTTGAGTCACTGCATGTCTGCGACGTGTTGTGTGCACATACTGCCAATCCTCCAAGGCCACAGGTTTGTGCAATGATCTTATCAATGATCAATAAACTTTGTACATTTTGTACAATACGAAGTAAACCGTGCTAATAACAATTGTTACTGTCATAAGCCGGATTTGAACCTGTACAACATCTCCCTCAAAGTTCGATGTTTCAGACCGTGCGGCCACCGGCTTTCCCAACTTGTTAGCAGTCTTGTTTGGCAAATTTCAGTTAAATATAACGTATTAAAATAAACTATTTTCTTCGTTGAAACCATTTCACTTGCATTCCCTAATGTAAATTGTTCATGGATGGACTTTCACTTACTGAAATATCCAATTTGTCTCATTACTTCAAGAGTGTGCTTACAAAGTCCTCAAAGTACTCCACTGCAATCCATACCTTCAGATTAGACAATGCCGATGTTAGGTTACTTTTCTTTGTTAAATGGAAGGTTCTGTCCTGTGTAATGATCGATCTCAAGAAGAAGCGCTAAGCCTCTGCGCATTTTCCCATGTCTTTCTGAAGCGGCCATCAGATATCATATATTTAGTTACTTATTCGTGGAGTATATGTAACGCGTACTGGTATTCAAATTCAAATTCGTTTATTAAGAATAATGCTTACATTACAGGTTTCCCCAATTACGATGGAGCATTACATTATATAATTAATTAAATAAAGAGAGAATGCTATATGCACATAAGTATACAAATATGCATAACAACGTAGTATAAGTTAAAAAGTAATAGTAATAATAACAAGAACAATATAATACTCTAAATTCCTCATTAAACACATTGGAAACATATGTCCACTGGATCAGGGGAACCTTACAACATGCGAAAAATCAGAGACACTAAACAGGACAGCAAAAATAGTGACAGAAAAATAAACGTTGCCCATTTTCTCCATAAACTGATGAATTAAAGGGCCGAGATGAACAAGAATATGGCAAAAACTATGATAAACTAGTTCTGGCTGGTGTATTCGAAGGTTTCATACAATATGTCTCGCCGACTCCTGATTCTAACACTTCTGAGAACTGAAAAGTGAGAACTCCTGGACGATTAACTTTGATGCTATGAAGACACAGCAGAGATAAGCAAAATAAAGAGAAAAGTTCGAGAGTAATACGGTCTAGTATTTTACTCCTAGAACGCCAAAGAAGCCTTCACATCTGAATCCACTCTTCATCTCTACTAGAGTAGGATTTGTTCGGATCTAACAAAGGAAAACGGGATAATGTTAAACGGCCAACTTGGGCACTGAGGGCCGAGCTCTCGATAAACTCGGATGGAGTGCTCGATAATTCCTTCTGTAAACATAAACATGGAATCTGTTCAATGCTGCATCTAAGCAGAATCTCCAAGAGAGAGGTAATGGTGAAAAGCTTGGTGTCATTGTGGCCCTATGTTTCTAATTTTTTTGGAAATAGAAAGACAGACCAGGTATAGGGCAGACAGTAAATAGAATAGCAAAATAATCCTTCGTGGACAAGCATCTCCTCTGGTCAGAATAATATAGCTTATTCAATATTCTCGTTCATTCTAGCGACGCTCAGAATGTGCAGAGTATTGTACTCCTTTTCCACACCCGCAAAGAAGCCTCTTGGGAATTGTAACCGATTTCTCTGCAGGAATGAGTACAATACCCAATGACCCCACTCTGTAAGGCTATATTACTGAGAGTTCCAACTGTATTGAGCTATTGATATATATTTCATATGGCTTGACTAGGAATTAGGCATTTCGTAGATACCGAGTGAGTCTACTTCAGTTTATCTAACACTAAATAACACTTATAAATATATTTTATAGTGAATAACGTTAAATTACCAAGAGGTTTTAGCTCTAATATTTTTTATTTTATACATAAAAAAATTATTAATCAATGTGTGTATTCATAAAACATAAAAAATGTAAAGAACAAAATTACTCCCCAGAACATACAGCACCAGTTGTGTAATAAAGACCGGGCTTACTGAGAAGAGCCTTGCGCTTTTCATGAGCTATACATTAACCTGCTTGTATGAATTTGTATGAATGGCAGTGATAGTGATTTGACATTGTCGTTCATATCACTCTCTTACATAAACTACGCCTACTAGAATTGGACCCAAGTAAATTTCCTGTAACTAAAGGTATGATCAATCTTAGCGCATTGATAATTATTTCCAGAATTCTATTTCATTTATAGCTCCTCACTAAATTAACTAATAAGCTGCGACTGTACCTGCCCCATATATGAAACAAGCATGTACGTATGGATTGCAATCCTAGCTTGTTAGTAAAGTTAGTTTTTTTTCACTCCTCACTTTTTTGTTTAATACTAAACTACTCACCGTTATATTGCATCCATGCGACATGGTTTTTGTTCATGTATTTTACGATTTCGTGGAGTATTTGAAGCACTTTATGTTGCGGGTAATACACAACTATGAAAACATATACCTAATATTTCTTATTACCTAACTATATTTTCACAACTCAATCAATTTAATTTTTTCCCACCTAATCACAAAATAGTTTTTTAAAGATTATGAAATAAAACAGAGCTAAATGTCAACTTATATGTCTAATCACATCATAAATAACTTGTTTTCTTTTAGTATCTGAAATTTCACTTTTTAAAGCATAAACTTTTGTAGTTACTAGGACTTAAATATAGAAACACGTTCTATATTTTTGACGGAACCCATATGTTTTAAATAATAATTAAACGAAGCATTAATAATATTCTAGGTGAGATTAGGAGGGCCTTCGGTTAGAGGAAAATACATGTAATGCTTGCTTTACTAACGTTAACTATTGTGGGTTTTAAAGCTTAAAATAATATATTATATAAAGGGTCAGTCTTCTCTTAACATAATCTTCTCGCATGTTATATGAGGTGTTAGATGTTACTAAACATTTGCAATATAAAAAAGATCTCTAAAGTTTTATAACAATCTTATAGTTATCTCTGTTCGTAAATAGTTATAAAGGTATTATTATTTATTGTTGAATGTTTTAGATCCAGTATTTCTCTATAGATTCCCAAATAGATTGGATAAGCTGAAAATTTTTGTAGTTGATTGCACGCAGTTATCTATTATTTCTTAGATAGTATTTTAGGAATAACTAATAATATTTTTTAGTTTGGACCTATAACAGTTAAAATTGAGGCTTTGTAATTACTCTTGATTTACATATAACATAATATACAGAATTATAGAAATAAAGTATCCAATTGAGAATAGCCGCTGAGCAAAGTATTAAGGACTACAATCTGTGATAACCAGTCAGCAGCAGATTATATTTATGGGAAGCGCACGCTTTGTTACATCTGTATTAGATACTTGTGTTTGAGCGCTTAACTTACAATACAATATAGATCCAGAATATCAATTTGGACCAAGTTAGTCTACAATGTGCTTACTACTAGACTTTGAAGTGCCTTCATTTATTGACAAAGTAACGTACAAAATTATGGAACGAAAGAGGTTTAAAAAAAAAACAAGGTTTAACATAATATAATAACATTCCCTGTAAGATATCTTTCCTGAATGCAGAAAAAGTAAACAATTCATTACTTCGTGTCAAATTTGTGGGTATTTAAAGAAGGAAGTTTTTGCATTTTATATAGGGCTCAAACATTTCAACAGCACACACTCTTACAGGAAATATAGCATTATGGGATGATGTTTTTTTATGAAATAAGAAAAGCATAACTTAAAATAATTATTATCTTAAATTGTATTTCATTAAAAATATAATTTTCTACATTCAAAAATGAATAAAAACCATGTCACTCTCTTTATCTATAATTCGTGTATGCACTAAAAACATTCCACACTTTTATCTTCAGCTTCTTTTATTTGGACCTGATTACATATTTTAATTATCATATATTATAAGGTGTTAAGCTTTTTGTATATTACTAATTTTCGTTTATTTTTATGAATTACGAAACTTTATAAGTGACAGAAGAATATTTCGTAGCATGAAATAAATGTAAAACATTACCAAATTATTAATCACTACTGTTGTAGGTTTAAGAGTATATGTTGATAATCATTGAGTAATCACTACCCGGCTGAGAAGGTGGGATACCAAAATTTTACTTTTCCTTTATCAACTTCTTGAGTGTCCAGATCTCACTCTGTGGTCCACCGCCGTTGTACTTCCAATAAACTGACAGAAGCTACGGCACTACAAAAGTTTAACCGTTAATAGAGTTGTGACTTCGCTTCCTCACCTCCAAACTGATCTTTCTTGTAAGAAAAATTACTTTCTTCATTCACGTGTACATACTTTTTAAGTTTTCTTTGTAAAAATGGACAATCTATTGTGATAACTTTTAGAAGGTCACACTCAATTTCATTCACTCATCCAACAGCAACCATGCCATAAATATTGTATATAAAGAACTCCATTACAAGAAAGTTTGTACAAAATTATACTGAACACAACATTATACTATTGGATGAGACAGTATCTGGTGTTAGGAGTCATCAGAGCTTGAGACTGTATTGTAGAAAGAGTCAATTCAAGTACATATAATTTTTTATTGGTATATAAAAATTAAGTACTTATAAATTTTTATTTGACCTAATCACATTATACCGTCCCGTCTCTTCACTTTTACAATACTGTGGCCTAGTTGCAGAGAGATTAGGTGTAAGATATTTAATTGTATATATGTATTTATTTATCTTAAATACGTAAATATACATGTTTGGAGGAACTAGCATCAATCTTTGTGATATTAATAAAAACTCGATATTATTACTAAATAATCAATGCTATAACTGAATGAATTAAGCCTATATGTGGTTACATTATGATAAAATTATTTAAGCTATTACTCTAATTTTCGAAGGAAAAATAATGTAATATGCGTAAGTAAGTCAGAAATAATTTTCGTATTTTTAGGACATTTCTCACAAACAATCCGGTATGATAATGTTTTAATGTAAATGACACCTTACTTTGAAACCGATACGAAGAAATTATTATTTAGTATAATTCACTAACCAAATTTAAAAAGAATTTGACATCACGCGAAAAAAATGTCATAGCTAATATAAATCGTATACCTTTCTCAGAAGGTATGCTTTAATCTCCTTACAGTAAACTGCTACAATTTACATTTGACTCTCACCTGGGAGATGGTTGACTATGCTCTTAGAATCAACTTAAATATCGGACGTATAAATTGTTACCCAAGATCTCCTTAGACAAATTTTCATTGTAGTAATGGTAGTACAGTACACTGTGCAGATTATACTTTATAAGATCTAAAATATTTAAATTAAAGTATGAGCTTTCCTTATTTAATTCGTAAATTTCACCATAAATGTAAAAACTAATAAATATAATTACATACTGTGATGCCTACTGACGAAAGCTAGCATGGTGAGATTGCAAAAATCTCAATTCATTTCACTCAAGACGATTGATTTTCAGCCTACTAGAGCTTCCTACCGGTTTTCCTGACCGTGTAACTAAAAATCAATTAAGCTTGGCAACTTACTCTACAAATGTATTACCAATTAATAACTGTAAACTGTGTTTCTTTAGTACTTTTCTGTTTAAATACATATTCATTTTACAGACGGTTAAGAGTATATAGCAACCCAGTATGGTAGAAAAACGGTAGATACCGATAAAACAGTAATAATAATAGAGTAGCATTTGCTACATAAGCAATTTAAAATTGATTTAATAAATATTAATAGGATAAAATATTAACTAATTTTAGCTTTCCATTACATAGATTATTATATTATTTTAGTACAAAAGGGAAAGAAAATTATTTGAACTCACTAAATAATGAACGTAAGTGTTCAAGAGAGTAAATGTCATTGCAGGTATTATTTAAAGTAAAGTCTTCAATTTTAATATTACTTGTAATAACCGTTTAGTATACTACAGTCAGAATAATTTTCATACGTCAAAACATAAAAGATTTATTAAAAATTTTTGGGTGATCATAGTAAAATTAAGACTTGAACTTTGGGTCCGTACCAACAGTAACAGGTTGTGACACACATGGTACGAAAACTGTTTAGAAGGTATTTAGTACTGTTTTAATTAGTCTCGTTTATATTAAAGAAAAGTGCATTTAATTTTATATTAAATTAGAAACTTTATTTATTTGAGATTTATAAGAAATTAAAATTTTTAGTCCATTGTTTTTGAAAAAATATTTGAATTCAATTTATTTGATTTTATTCAAAAGAAGAAAATCTTTCTTGAGAAAACTTTTAAAAAATTGTAGTGTAAGCGTTTTGGGATTGAATATAAACATCTATCAAGTACAAGAATTGTTCTTTTTATTTTAATTTAATTTTTAATTACTAAACTGCCAAATAATAAACCACATTTAAAGTGATTTGAGAAAGTATTCTCCTGTCTACTACCATAATATATATATATATATATATATATATATATATATATATATATATATATATTATATATATATATATATATACAATTAACTAGGTTTTAAACTCGATAATTAAGTGCTGTTAAACTATTCAAAAAATGATGTAAATGGATTTTGCGAAACCTGCTGATCCCTCTACAAATAGTACCATACAACTAGTACAATTTTAAACATAAGGCAGTAACATAATATTTAATAATAGATATAATGTTACAACGTGCCCACAACAGGAATGAAAAATACTACAGGAAGGTTATTCACACAGATATGACCACTATTTTAGATTAAACTTCCATAGAAATGCTTATTGTATAAACCATTCAATGTGAAATTTTAGTATGATAGTAATGTGAGACATATTCCTGAGTAATGTATTATAATGCATTGCTCATAAACAATAAAATGGATTAGATAATAAATAAACGATTTGAAGGAAGAATATTGTTACTGTTTTGTTAGGCTATTTCATCACTTAATATTTTTTTATTTTATTTTCTGTCAAATTAATGTAATTAAGCCCATAAAACAGCGCATCAGACGTCATATAGCCTGGTCACAGGATCATTGATGGTGTGTACTTTATAGCACTTTGCATTAAAATGAAATGTGCATCAAAGCTACTCTTTGCTCTAAATACAATAATCGTAAGATTCAAACCAAATACTTCAGTGTTTATCTAACACCTCCGTTTCTATTCAGTAACGAAATAAGAAGAGACTCTAGACCTGATCAAAGACGTTGGTCTCATCTCATGTGTTAATTAGACAGCAGCAATCTATTCCACCAATCAAGTAAGCTCCTCAAAGGCTTTGGCTATGTCTCCACAGATATACTGATCTGCGATTGATCCTATAAATAAATTCGTAATTGCATTTTATCCTTAGACAAACGAAAAAAGTTTACCAAATTACTCAAAAAGCCTTATGATATAAAATGTTGACGTCTTAGACACCCAGTTATCTTTAAAATCTTTTCCATCAATTAAATTGTATTTAATCTAATGCTTTGAAGATTACCGTCTGTACAGTATTTTTATATCGGTGTATATTTTGTTACATGTTATAGTTATACGAACATTATAACAAGTGTATTACATTACAAGAAACAAAACACTGAGAAAATAAAGGTTAACAAAGGATTCATGGTATTTACCAACATTAAGAGTAGTTTTATAATACATGTCGTAAAAGTGTTACTGTATTAAGTTAAAATAAAAGTTTAAAGTTGTATTGTGGACTATATAGTTTTAAGACTATGTACTTTTGACTAATTTATGATTATTTTCATCCTACCTTAGCCAATGCGACTGCTGGAAATCGGTCCCATGCCAACTCCGTGTCTTCACCCAACTTTCCTTGACGCTGACCACGGAACAGTCTGGCCGCCGTGAGGGTGGCTAGCCCCATGCCGTCCCCCACCATCAGTACCACGTTGCGAGCGTGAGGACGCCTGCCCTCCGGTAAACGTCGTAGTAATGCCTCTCGTGCTTCACCGTACCAGAAGTCGCGGTCTGTTAACATTTGGGACTTTCAGAAGTAAGTGACTTGCTGGCAAAAGATTATCCCTAATTAATGAGGCAACATCGGTGTTACCTCATATAATCGTTGTATATTACTGCTTTCTTGACCTTGGTCAACAAAATTAAAAACCACAATTTTCAGTTAACCAATATAGTTTCAATTAATCAGAACACATGAATAGAGTGAAAAGGTTTTATAAAGTGATTTATTCTCTGTAGAAAACTTTAATTTCTTAAAATACTCTTATATTTAACAGAATTTTTATTACAGCACTATATTTTTAGTTGCAATTCATAAATATGCATTTTTAAATGAGCTAAACTCAAACAAAAACAATAATTAATTGTAAATGTTAGATTAATAATCCTTATTAAGGACAACGTTAACATTAAATATTTCAAAATAAAGCACATTACTGCAAAGAAACTAGAAATTCATAATAATACTTAATTCTGTTACGAATAGGTTTAACTTTCATTCAACAAATATAACATTATCCCCCAATAACCACAAAACCGTCGCCACCACTGAGCTTGGGTAGATCAATAAGGATCAAAGTACAAAGACTGAAGCCACTGCTCCTAAAGTCAATTGTTAAGGCAATACTGGGAAAATAATACTGCCCAATTCATAAACAATTATTTGTGTGCTTTGTATTTTTCCAATACGGCACAATTTATGTGGCCGTGTTATTTAGCTTCATTAAATTTTACTGAAGACCTTATTTTGTATTTTTGTTTTTGCGTTCAATAGATAAGGAAATACGTGTTTTCTAATAAAAAAAATGTTAATACACTTCCATAGATTTATTTTAACTTCATGAAGGATGGAATTCACAAGAATTGAAGAGAACCCAATATGTGTGTGTGTGTGTGTGTGTGTGTGTGTGTGTGTGTGTGTGTGTGTGTGTGTAGTTAAAATGTTAGTATTAATCCGTTTATGGCTAAAGGCAGGAAGTAATACACTAAACGTAACACGGTAAACCAGAATGGACTATAACGTTTTTTGTTTGAAATTAAAATGGCCACGCATCAAAAAAATATTGCAAGTACATATTTGAATATAAAAAATCTTTTGTTGGAATTCAACAATGAGTGTTTTAATGATTTTGTGCTGTAAAGTATAATAATTTGTTTCGACAAAATAAAATAATTATATATTCATACAAAGTTATTAAAAGTCGAAATTACGCTTCCTTATTTTTACATCGACAACTCTTCCTACCACCACTGACAACATACCGCCAGGCTATAACAGTGCAGAAGCGATCATCACGCCACAAAAAGATGGTAGCAAACCAGGAATAAGGGTGGGCCCTTTTCTATGATTTGCTCCTTCCAGGTGAACTTCTCCACACCATACAATCACTCCACCTTGGATTACTATAAATCTCTAAACTATTCAATACTTTAGGTTTGTGACTTAGTTTATTTTTCAGAACTGATAACCAATCCTGTCTAATTTTGGAATAATGGTTGACTGATCGGTTGGGCCGCTAATTTGATGTATGAAGCCTTGATTAATTTCCTCTTAAAGATGTATTAATATGATCTTGAGACAAATAAGGATGTGCAACTTTCTTGTAGTAAATTTGGTACTAACCTCTTTCTTGTTTTCTTTATTTTCTTTTATCCTTACGTTATTTGTTCTTTTTGTCTCTCCTATGTAAATTTCCAATTACAACTTTGTAGCGTTTTTAAAGCTACATTGATTTTTTTTTAATTAAAACTTAAATTAAATACAAATTTTTGGAACGAAATATTGGGATTTAATTTTAGATTAGATTGTGAAAAGTCAGGGTAAAAACGAACATGTAATCCGTTGGCAAGTTAGTACTGGTAGTTTTTAAATTGTTAGGAAGGCAGGTTGACTGCCTTTAATTGATTAGAACTTGTCTTGTTGCGAGTATTGTTCTCCTGGTTTGATACAGCTGGACCAATGAGAGAACACCGCGGATGTCCTGCAAAGTTGATTGGAAAGGGAAGTATTTAAGCGCCCGCTCATAATTTTTGCCCTTCTTTTGGTTATTTTCGTGATTAAGTTGATTACAGTGCGCCGTGTTTCTTAATTTTTTTTCCGCGAGGGATTTTGAGGTAAGCACCAAATTTATTGTACGTTTTATTGAAATAGTCTTCCTGATTTGATATTAAATTAATTTTGTTGTCTTTTTAATAGGAAAAAATTAAATTCATAGAAACTACAGAGCAATCTGAATAACTTATTCTCAAGGAACAATAGAGCATAATAGAATCATACAAGTTACATTTGGTTCATGCTTGCAAGAAAAGTGAATTAAAATTGAACTTTGTTAATAACTTTAATTGAGATTTGGAAAAGTATTAATTTATTAATATTTAACTGGAACTGTTTTATTGTGAATTATTAATTGGAAATTAATTGAACATTAATAATTGTTTGAGAGAGTTGTAATCTGAATTGCAGATACTTGAAAGTTAAGGTTCAACTAGTGTAAAGAGAAGTTTAAATTTGTATTTTTTTGAATTTTGAGTGAACTTAGAAGTGAACATTTTTATTTTAGTTATTTCTAAGTGGTATTTGATTTTTATTTTAAAACCTTATTATTTTATTTTAGAAGAGAGCTCTGATTTTTTAGTTTGATATATTTGATTAATATTTTTATTTCTTGCCAAAGGAATTTTTAAATTTACTAAAAGATTTGTCAATTCTTTGTGGAAAATAGAGTGATAAAAATTCTGAAACGTTGAACTTATTAATTTGCCAGTTTTAAAAATAAATCCATTGTTTTTATTTAGAACTGTGATTTATATTTTAGACAAACCAGATAATATTTAATAGTTAACAAATTTAGTAATAGATTGAACTTAATATTCACTAGGAGCTTACTAATCAAAAAAATATTTTATATCGTCTTGGATGTCTTATTGATAATTTAAATACTGATACTCTGGAATATTAATATCTACAATCCAAGTCGTTATAAACTTCATTTTTTACTGTAAACACATTGTTTGGATTTTCTGTTCAATTGGTTGATTTAATTTTTTGCGAGAGCTTGTCTAAGAGTTTTGTTTTGTGTTTTAAATGTTGTTCTAATTTTTTACTTTTTACCCACTTTTCTCCAACAATACCAGCACATAAGTCATTGGATATGAACGTAAACTGTATCTCATTCCGATGCTTTTGTTTCGTTTGCACTTGTTTATAACTGACCCAATGGAATCCATTCTATCGAATATCTTATTCAAATTTCTTAATTTTCAGAAACAATATTACCCGTAAATAAATATAAACCTAATAATAAATAACTTAAAATGATAAACTAATTTAATATAAAAAGATCAATAATATAATAAATATAACAAAGATGCATATAACAAATTAATTTAAACTAAGAAAATACAAAAACAACAATAATGTAACAACAATACATAACAGAGAAATCAGTAAAGCATTCCAGACGATTGTAACAGATTGCGCTTAATCGCAGCTCCACCATTACTAAAATGAAATCCAGGTCAGCTGTGATGGCATTAACGTTCCAAACGTTAATTCCTGAGGATGGCACTATTTCTAGAGTAATTTGTTGTAGCAGCTGTTCTGGCAAAGAGGTCACGAGATTTCGTATCTCATGGAACCCGATGGAACCCTGAAAATGACGATTTGAAGGAGATGACACGTATAATTAAGCTCCGATTCTACAAGACGGCTTAGAAACAAAACACACTAAATGAAGCGTCTTGTCTCAAGAGATGATATGGTCAAGAAGTAATACACATCCGCAAGTAGAACACCCAGATGTCTGTATCCCGGGAAGTTCCCAGCCAGACAAAGTAAGTGACGATGAACTCTTTCAAATTCATCCTGTAAGTATGCCTGATGAGGTGACCAGAGGACAGCACAATACTCCAGATGGGGCCATACCAGAAAGCAGAAGAAGATCCTTAGAGCATGCGGACTGGTGATAATACTGGCAATGCAATGTATTAGGGCAAGGTTTTGAAGAGCTTGACTGCTTCAACTTGTGAACCCCAATTTGACAATCTGGGTGAAAATAACTAAGAGGTCTTGGACTGCAGCTATTCGAGTAAGAACTGCACCATTAATCTGATAGTCTCGTCAGATAGAATCTTTAGTTCGAAAGAAAGTGATAAAAGCAAATTTCTTAGCATTTAGTCCCATTTGGTTTCTATCATACTACTCCACAATCGCCCTCAGTCACTCCTAAAGAAGAGTGTGACCTCTCTCAGATAAACTTTTCTGGTATATTTTCAAGTCACCCGCATACAACAAGTACTTGCACTGGATATTGGTGGCGTTTGCTAACTGAAAGACATATGCAACTAGGTTTAGAAAAGATCCTATATTCAATACTACAGAACCAATAAATAAACGTGAGACTAAAATACTACTCCTGCACATCAGCTAAGTTAAAGACTAATAATTTGTATTTACCGGCACATGACCGTACTTTATTACAGAGTGAAAATTTAGTGCCTAGTGAAGAAACCACCATTATGTGTTCGTGTGCAGGGAAGAGGCGCAATAATTTAGTGGTTAGAATTTAAATAATATTTTTAAATTAAAGCCATCAACCTTGTATATATTACAGTTTTCCTAATAATATTTTGTGATAATTTGCGTACACCGCCCATATTAGTTATATACTTCTGTAAATTATTGGCAAATGTTTCGAAATTTTAAAGACTGATTACATTTTATTAATACTGTGTATCTCGTTTTAATTGTTATTTGGGTTATCTCAAAATCTTAGTATTTTAGTAAAATTATTAATACAGACGCAAACTGACATGTAAAATGTTTGTATATTCTGCACTGTGAAGCTATCTATTTTGTAAGATAGCTACCTATAGTGTAAGTGTTATACCATAGTTTCTTTGTTTTTCCGTTAATATCTAAACAAGATATTTAGAAATCTGCACATATAGCCTATAACAGATAAATAATAAAATGTATGGGGGGAAATGCCTTTTAGGTGAAGTTAAGTTAAAAAATGGTTTAGTACTTAAAAGATCAGTCTCCAATCCTGACTCAAAGTTCATTATCACCACATCCTGTGAAGGTTACCGGTAATTGCTCTGTAGAACTCTGTAATTTAAAAACGTTTTGTTTAACCTATAAGTCCCTACTGTTAAACTGGGCATTATAACCAAATGTGCTTTAACATACATAACGTATACCTTAATTACTGTCACCAACTTTATTATCTTAACGACCTTTTCCCCATTACTTGAATCAACACTGTGTTGATTCTTTCCAGCTTAACAGAATAAGGTTCAGATAGGATGTTACTATGAGATCAAATTCCATTATTAAAATAAGGATGAGGTAGAAAAAACACATTAAAAAAACGAAAACTTCATTTCTTCATGAGAAGCTTAAGGTCAGGAGAAGAAGTTCCACAAAACAGTGGAATGGTGATATACGTAGGGGTTTTTTAACAAACCATATTCTTAAACTTGGTAACGTTGGATTTGTAATTAGATTTTCTAACTGAAATAATATAATTTTGACTTTTTATAATATTTGTTTTAAGATCTTTACGCTTTGGTATATATATATATATATATATATATATATATATATATATATATATATACTTTTAGACATATAACTTTTAAATATTACAGTTTTAGGAAGCTCCCATTTAAAAAATACAATTCCTAAAAAATTTAAATGTTTCTGTAATTAGGCCTATAAATTATAAAGCACTATATCAAATTGTACCTCATTACAACAAGACGTTCTCAAATTAAAATATTTTAAGAAAAAAAAAAAAAAAAAAAAAAAAAAAAAAAAAAAAAAAAAAAAAAAAAAAGTGGCTATTTGAGTAATCATTGAGTTTTTGAAAGTTTTAATACAGTATGATATTTTGGTTTGTCTTTGGTCCAAGAATAACACCTGAAAATATTGGTAGAGAGTTCTGGGACACCTGTATATGAATTTTTATTTCGATGATACGAGTAAATGGCAGTTTGCGGCAGTAGTGTAAGGTTCTAATAAATGATACATATATCAATTATAGTGTAAATATTCAAGTGTAGGTGGTGGAGACTAGGGAAGTATGAGGAGAAGGAATCGTTGCCCATTTGTCAGGGTACGGTTACATCCCAAACTGCGTCCAATCAGACAGTGTCGTCTGCAATACTTAGTGATCTTAACCTAGTTTATCCAATTAAGGGTATGTCAATAAAAACAAATAAGTAAAGTGTTTATCTACATATAGTGTGCATTTGAATTAATAAAACATTTTTATGTTTCAATTATTTGTTCTCATTATTAAGAACTAAACGGTAATGAGTTGTATGTATTTGAATGTATCTGAGTGCTTGTTTTTATGCATTAAAACCAATATTTAAATATTCATGTCTTTCATTTTAATTATTTCATAGCAAATAATTCTTTGATGACTTGTTTATATTACCCAAAGGAGTGGTCCATCTTCCACAATCAATGCTATATCGAACAATCCATGGAAGATAACTCCTTATACCCCACCGAAATAAAACAGAGAATACAGAATCAAAAATAAAACTATTGTCTGAAGTAACTCACCGTGTATCACCGTCTGCCCGATGACGAAAGCTGTCAGGATGTAGACAACAGACAGCAATGCTACCAGAGCCATGCGGACAAGTGTTCACTGACAGTCTGTGGAGGGATGTCAAACCATTTCGTCTGGAACAAAATATAATGATTTATTTCCAAAGCTATTATCTCGCAAATCATATAAGAATCTAGGTTGAGCACTTCCAAATGTCAAATTAACTTAACGTCACTCTACCGTTGCTATGATAAATTGAGTATGTATGATAAGGTTAAGCAGTATAAGTAGTATTCATAATGGACAACGTTGTATTGATCAAAGTTATTACAATAACATACAATCAGTATAAAATACGAGCACTATGGCAAATACTACGCGCTATAGGCTATGCTAAATGTGAATAACTTTTTAGACTGAGGCCCCTTCGCCATAAAATATTTTGTAGTTCTTGGTTTATTAAACTTTAAATCCTCTCAAGTTGTTTAATTCTTAGTTGGAAAGCGTACAAAAGATTTGGGACTATGGTACAAATAAACTTTTGAACATCAATTGTTTATGATCTTCATCGAATAGTAAACTTCAGTTTGAGAGTTTTATATATGTTCACTTTAAAAATAACTAAATCTTGTTAAAAGTGATAACACGTCTAATGATTGAATAAAATATAAATATTAGTTATATAAGTTGTTGATTCAAATATTTTTTCTTAACAGTAAATTCTTTAAACAGTAAAAATAGGACATTTATTATTCGGTAATTTAAAACATGCAGTAGTGTTTTTTGCCAGAGAGTCTGGAAAGTTGTTTGAATGTTCTGATGATATCAACTATTACACAGCCGATGGCAACGTCCTGACTAACTGGAAGTGCCTCGATTTTACAGAGAATGTTTCCAGCAGCTGAACATATTTATGTACAATTTCCATATTTATGTAAAAGAGTGGGAGTAATCGATAAGCGAATAGGACAGCATTCGCATCAACCATTTAACACGCTATTCACAATTTAAATATGGTTTCCCAGCAGAGTTACAACTTTTTAAGCCCTATTATTATAAATACTGTAATTTTTGCTACAGAACAAGCTATTGAAAATCTGTTCCGCATTGTTGCAGTTATATAACTGTTTTCCAATAGCTTCTTTCTGTAGACAGATTATATAAAATTGCTTGATGAAATATATGTTCCTATTAGCAGGTTATTTAACATCTCTCATCTAAGATATCAATGTAGCAAAACACCAAAGATGATGCGTTGCCAACAGATTAATTTATATATGATGTTTGCTATTGCCAACCGGCAATTCATATCGGTTTGCCAAGGCTTTAATAGTGACATTCAATGTTTACCTTACTCAATACCTAACATTGTATTGACCGTCATTTAACATTGACTATAGAGAGGTCAAAAATTAGGTCAGAAATGTCACTTAAGTTCCATGACCTCTTCTCTAAAATAAATTAATGTCGGAAGGCTTAATCGGCTCTGGAATTTAGCGTATGAATTATCTTTTTATTTATCTTAACTTCCTCTTACAATATAAGACAATATTTCGTGATGGCTAATTTCATTTTATTTTTTCTCCTAAAAATATAAATGTTGGTGAACTGTTTTGATCTCTAAATTTCCCCACATTCAAATATGATTCACTCAATATAATTAATTATGTACAATTTCTTGCAGATCATTTGGCTGTACTTATAATTTGTCAGGACACAGCACTAATAATACACTTAGATATGATATGCATTAGAGGGAGTTCATTGACTTGATATCAATTTTTAAATCCGGTTACTTTTACGGTTAATTTAAGGTTCTTTGATTAAAATCCGACAATTTTGAGTAAACTTAATTATATTCTTCCACGGGTAACAGAATCCCGACTCATAGTACAAAATACTAAAACACCACCCAGAACAATGAAATCGATGTCCATAATAACCCTAATAATGTTATTGGTAATTTATATTGGTAATTCATATGTTAGTGGTTGTGATTATAAATTGACAATTTTGAGAATTTTTCTGACGCCATAGTTTTTGCAAGACGGGAACAATAAATTCGAGCGAGTCCCTCAACAGTGTTGTTTGATCTCGGATTATAAAATCACATTTGTTAAAAAAGAATCTTTGGAATTGGTAATATGACAAGAATGAAGATACATATGACCTGGAATGTACAACTGTATGATATCACTTTTTTAATCTAGTAGAATATACTTTCAACTCTATTTCCAAAAACCTGTGTTTTAATCTTTAAGTATGTATTTTTTCTGAACTATAGGGTAAGATTTTGTTATGGTAAACGTGGCCACACATTTATAGCACAGTTTTTTTTATATTGTTGGTTATAAAACTATGAGGTTAAATTTGTAAATTTTGTAACATATATTTTTAAAATCTAAAGAAACATAAACGTAAACTAAAGGTATCATGTGCTCTAGCAAAAGAACTTTCGTACATTTAAATTCATTAAATACTATCTTAATAGTTTTGGGGAGACAGGTATTTAAAAATATTAAATTTAGCGCATACAGGATAGGTTCAACCGACTTCGGTAAAAAATGTGTTCTAATTATTTGTACACCGGGCATTTATTCTGCATAACATCAATAACTACAGTTCTGCTGAGGTAAGTGAAAAATATGTTTGACTTTTTAAACATTACCTTCTTTGTTACATACAATATTAAACGTAATACACAAGAGGTATCTCCTAAGACACTTTTAAGTTTTACTGAATCAGTATAGCTAGATTTTTATTCATATCTAATCATCCGTGATCGGAGTGTAAATATAACTTTATGTATTTTCCATGTATTATTAGATGTCGAGAAATTTTTAAATAAACACAGCAGATATCCTTTTTAAAGTTAGACAATTTCTCTGATAGCAATGTAAGTTATAACTTTGCGGATTCCAAACAACTATTTCACAATTGTAAAATGTATAAGAACGTGTAAAATCCGCTTATCGTAGAAAATACAATAGCCATTAGTGCCCTTTTCCGTTAATTCACCACCACTGCCGTTGTTGTGTCCGTGTATTCACTAACACTAAAAATATTATTTACTAATTAGATAAATGTACAGTGCACTTTGAATAGTTTATTTCTGTTTTTGTTGCCCCTCTGGGATGCATGTAAGCATTATCATATCACTTAGTATCATATCACTTAAGATATACAACCTTGCACTCGGCGCGCGGCGAGTCCAGACAATCAGTGACTCTCGAATGATAACTTTACTATGCATATGATACGGCTAGCTAGTAATTGCGACAATAAAGAGCAGGTAACTTGAAGATAACCACCAACACATGACGGTCAACCACTCAATAAATGTTGATGACCCTCAGACTCTTGCCCGTAATAACAGAGTCGAAAATATGTGGTCTGAAATTAAATCACACAATAAGAGGCAGCGATTTAACATCACCTATGCGAGTATATGTGGCGCACAATATATGAAGCAGAAAATCTGTTTGAAAAAAGTGATGAAGCATATCTCATACTTTATGCCAGCTCAATAATAATGAACTAGTAAAAATTATAGTGTAACTTTAATTTACATTAATTTGTACTAAGTGTTTCTTAAGTTTTAATTTCTACATAATGTAAGGTTGGTGACATGTGCGGTTGTGTTGGTGTTAGAGACTGGAGTTAATTTACCACGTCAAGTTAGATTATGAACCAAAATATATATATATATATATATATATATATATATATATATATATATATATATATATATCTGCTTGGCTATAGTGTGAGAGGATTTATTAGTAGGTTTGATCGGCAATTCAACAAACACACACACTTAAAGTAACACATATTTTTATTTAATTTCAAAATCTAATTTCTTTGTAATAGTTTTAAACATTATGTTAAATCAGGAGTATCTTATTACACATAACAGTTGATTATTGATCTTAAACTAATTTTAATAATCGTTTCTAATAACAAGTTAGATTCCAATAATTCTAATGACGAAATTTGCACTTGAATATTATGTTTCGAATTGTTAATTTTCAGATAAATTCATTCAGATAAACATATTAAGCATAAAGAAATGTCTCTCTTTTAATATTCCAAACAATTATATTTTACAAACTGCTCGAGGAGAGAGAGACCTTTCTCTTTAAATATTTAAACAGTTACATTTTATCTTTACGTAATCAACTGGGATAAATTCTTTGTACAAATTAAGAATAATTTACACATCTGGAAATAACACATAATGGAAATCTTAAACATATTTTTCTGACAAACTATTAATTTGATTTGTGTAAATAATCTTAAAATTGATTGCTGCTAAATTTGAGTACTATGAAAATTGAAATAAATCGTATTAATATTAATTGATTAAACTCTGATATTACCTATGCTTATTTTCTGAACAACATTTCTGATATAAAATTTTAACTTACATAATTATTGACCCATAACAATGTTACGCCTAAAGTATTTTTTCCCGCATACGAATTACACTCCTGCACACACACCCGTCTTTTCGTTTACTCCCGCGTCATCCGCGAAGTATACAGAACTATGGCTGACCGGGGGTCAGCTCTCTAGGGTTTGTGTTTTGAGCAACCCCCTCCGTCTCCTGGACCACGCCTATTCCGAATATCTGCTGGTGGTTGGTGAGTACCAATAGTTTGGTATCAGCATGTTTAGTGGGAACTGTTGAAATGAATATCACATATTGTTGTCTAGCATCTGCATGGGATGGGAAGTCGGTATCCACTCACCGGATACCACCATGTGACCAGACAGTCGGTATGCTTCGCAGTATGGTTTTTATTACTATACTTTCTTTTTATACGGTGGTAAGGTGGTTTCACTTTAGTCATGAATTTTT
Organism: Homalodisca vitripennis; assembly: GCF_021130785.1. Lineage (NCBI taxonomy): Eukaryota > Metazoa > Arthropoda > Insecta > Hemiptera > Cicadellidae > Homalodisca > Homalodisca vitripennis. The sequence continues at coordinate 48,220 of NW_025780452.1, read as the reverse complement.
ATTTTCTAATAATTTCATATCCCTTACACTCCCCTGGCTAAGTAACAATTCTACCCATGAATCGTGCTTCTCGCTTAATTTAGTTTTTCCACTGGGTAATCACGTTCGGGTGATGTAGGTCTCAGGAATATAATTTTGATGTTGTTGATGTGAGTATTGTTAGGATTGTAGTCCAGGATAATATGATGTACAAGATGAGTTCTGTGTTGTTTACTATGCTGTTGTCGTCATGTTTGAGCTGGAAATGGTGTTGTTTTTTAGATTGTGAACGGAGTAGGTGGGTGTCAATAATGTCCCGTTTTCATCTAATACTTTATGAAGGTGTTGGAATTCTTGTCTTGTTTTTGTTTCGTGAGGTGACATTGTTATAGATTGGAATTTCGACCATGAGATGGGTAGGAGGTGTGTTATCTGATAGTCGTCGGGGTTCTTGAAATTGCATGGTATTACAGTGTTTATAAATATTAAGTCTTCGTGATGTAGTGAACATTCGCAGGGTAGGATGATCTCCAGAGTTCCTGTTTGGTTTGAGCCTAAAGTGTTGGTTCTTCTGGTGCTGGAATACTAATTTCAGGTTTGTATGAATGTTTGTTACGATACTTGGGTTTCAGGTCGCTGGTGAGGTTACTTTTGGGTATTAGGAATTCTGGTAAGATATTAGCAAGACAACTTCTGCGAACTTGTCTGATATTATAGTGGTAAGAATTATAATAAATATAGCTACAAGTTTTCGTGCTAAAGCGTAGGTTTGTTTTAAAGAATTGGGTGTAAGATATTAGTTCTATCTGTTCTTCCATGATTTTCAAACTGCTATGAATCTTATACGACTATGCTAAGATTAATACTCTGTCGCTGAAGTTCTTTATATTGTTTGTAGTAAGCAGAAGGTCTTGATGATCGGTTGTCCACTGTATCCATAAGTTCATTAATGTGCTGTGTGATATCCTTTTCGTTCTCTACCAAGTCATGTATTTGGTGTTCTGATGCAATGTCACAACACCACTCCAAGAAATGTCCTATAAATGCGAGAGATCTTCTGTTTCTGTCTGGTTGTTGGTTTTGGACGAAAGGGAGGTGTTCTACTATCATCTGTTGGTGTATTAGTGTTTGTATTATGGAAAGGTTGTTCTGTATCTTGCAATAGGTTTGGGAGTTGTTAAGGTTTTTAGATAAATTTTGCTGTGTGTTGAAAGAAATTCTGTATATAATAGGGATAGAACTGGTATAGTGATAGTGTCTGGGACAGGGCAATGTGGTGAAGAACGCTCCTGTGAAGATTTTTACAGGAGGTATCCTTGGATGTTCTGTGTTTGGGGTAGATGAGCTGGCCAGGGTGGTCCAGAGAGACAAGGCGAGTGCTAACACCAGTGACAGGAAGTGTCTAGACTCCATCTGTCTCGTGGGTGGTTCACCCACAATATAATCAACATATCGTGAATGTCATAAATCTTCTTATTTTTCTACTTTGTACCCAATTTTGTTAAGTATTTTTTACAATTAATAGGTGTGGTGGTGAATTAACACTTGGTTTGCAAAATTGTAGATTTCCTTAAGTTGTTTAAGTGTAAACTTTTATTTGTACCACTCCGTTTATTACAAGAGAAAATATCACAAAATTTCAATGCTAATATTCATATTTTTAAACCAAAGTTTAAATTACTGTTTTATTGCCAAATTGTTGTGGTAGTATAATTCATTGTAGATAGCCCAGAATTGATTATAATGACTTAATAAAATAGATTTTCATATCCTACTTTCCATTTAATCCAAATGCATGTTTTCCTTATGGTGACATGTTTTGAAGTTTAACCTTCATCGTCGGACCTTATTAGTCGTGGTGTTGGATATCTTTGTCATAAAATTAAAATTACCCAAAACAACAAATATAAATAAATAAACAAACACATAAATATCACTCCACAAAACACGATTGCGCTCGACATTACATATACGGCTGTAGCGCGGTAACGAAAGGTGGACAACTGGAATTAAGTAACCCCTGTTGTTGCTTTACCCCGCGTGTGTTGTTGATCTTTCCAATCAATTGTTCTGACTTAGTCGCTGCCCTTTCCACTGTTGATAGCAATTTTGAATATGATATTGGATTTTTATTGTAATAACTTTAAAAGGGTTTTGTATTTTCAATTTTAAAACAGCTGTAAGAAATTATTTGTGGTTTTTTATGAGTAAGTCACTGTTTAAGGTTAAAAATACTTATGTTATAGACTTAAATAGTAAGTCATTGAGAAGACTTGTTTGGACAGTAAAATGATTGTACCCTTTTAACTCGTTATGTTCATTTGATAAGCCACGTATACCGGCACTGTTATATTAGCTTTTATCTTCTATCCACCAAGAAATGACACCTTAGATAGGCAAATATTAACCTTAGCATCTCGCAGCACACCTATAACATTTTTTAAAAGTGCATGCACTCACTACATCCTGCAAAGATGTGTATTTAATTACATTCTTGCTAGCTGTATTATTAATAAAATCATGTATCTATCTGCTGTATTTATCATATCAGAGTGTACCCGTTAATTAATAACGGTACATGAGGAAGATCTCTACTACACCACAACTTCTCTATTGACCATTCCACATGAGCATGTACGCATGTACGGTGGCTGTTACAAAATAACAGAGTCAAGCAACATTGAGTGCGGCTACTGCTTGGGTGGGTGACCAGACAACATCCTGTCGTTACAAGCAGTCCGCTTAAGCAGTTCGGGACCATTAGTCGTGGTTCAGAACTCACCTTTATACAGTTGATCTCCAGGTTGTGTTGGAGAGCACTTTTAGCCCTAACTCCGCTTATTACAATAAGATATAATATGTTACCCCTTTTTAGTACGAAATTCCAGAAAATCTAAGATTTAATAAATTAAATAACTGAAATTTAAAAATTTCAAATACAAATATCATTCTAAGGTTTTAAAGCTACTGAGATCTCACTGACATTAAACATCTGTTTATATAACAAACACAGAAGAAGACTTGAGTGTATTTCACCATAACTGTCTATCAACCTGAAAACTGTTAGAACAAAACAAAGGAATTTATTATTTATGACCTTCTTTTGTGAAAGGACCATCGGGAATTATTTTGTCTATTTAATCTGGATATTTAAATATAATGTATGGTTTCAATTTGTTTTAAAGTAGGCTAACGTAACCTTGACCCTTTTGCTCCTTAATTTATTTTCACATATTTAATTCTTTTAGTATTTCATATACGTATACAAAATTATGCTATACAATCGCCACCTTGACAAGTAAAAATATATCACGTTAGAATTGTTATGGTAAATAATAATTAACAACTTAGTTTATGAGAATTGAGAGATGTATATCTCGATGTCTTTTTCAATAACATAATAAGATTTTCTTGTATAGTTCATGAAATTTGGTATTGCATTATATCAGATTTTGTTTTTATATACGATTTGACTAGTTATTATAAATTACTAAAAAAATTAGATAAGAAAAAGAAAGCCTATGTATGATATGGGTAAGAGTATTATAAAAGAGTTCCAACCAGACCTACTCAACGAACTACTCAACAAGATAACAGCACCGGCCGAGCTTGGATAAACATCGGATGTCGGAAGTGGAATGTTTTGGTTTTCCGGAAGCGAGTCTTACCATTAAGGAAGTTATATTCTACTTTTAACGTGTACGGTTATTTTTGTGATGTTTTTGAAGAGTTCGTAGCCCAAAAGCAGTATATTATTTATTTCATTTCACGTTCGAATTCTATTTGGAAAACGAATTAACAAATTCTCTCATGTCGTGGTTGTATTTTTGGACTTTTGAATCCATGCATATGAGTTACACTATACTGGTTACATTTACACCTTTCTTTTCAGTAAATCCCTTGAGTTGTATAATTTATTGTTGTTATCATATAATATACAAAGTAAGAGTATCCCAGGCCTCGTACCAGGCTTTGTTGAGGGCGTACTCAAATTTTCCAATCTATTTGTTACTATTACACAAGTTAGAATGTTAAATTATTATAATCAGTTTGTTTAGAAATTTTATTTATTGATTACTTATTCTGCGATTTTATCATCGCATCATGGTTAAGACCAATGTAAAAATCAGCCAAATCCCCTGGAGGGGAATGCACCATCATCGAACGCTACGTTGCATATAAAGAAATTAAGCTTTCTGCAAAATTTCGTCTATAGATTACTTCTGGAGATATCGTACAGACAAACAGATAGGCAGACAACACAGAAATTTAACTTACTCACCTCCGCCAGTGATAGAGTTCGCTAGTGCTCACCCAATAATGAAAATTGGTGTATTTTATAAACAAGCTAATCTACTATACTATTAAAGATTATTGATTAGCTACAGTTTGTTTAATAAAGCAAACATAAATCGTAAAAAAACAGAACACGAGTTTTTAAACAGCTCAATAAATTGCTGTATAATTTAGTATGTTACATTATGAAAATAATTTTGTTATTGTACTCAATAAATGAACGAAATATAATGACTCGTAAAGAATTAGTTTAATATATGACTAGCTGCCAAAGCCACTTCCTACGGAACTTATTATTTCCCCCTCTCCCCCGAATGCGACGAAGACTTCCCTAATCTTATTATTAATTTTACTCAGCATCGATTATAGTGAATATTTTCTACCAAGGACAATTGCATTACTATTTACAGGGTTTGGAAGCAGAATTACCTTTAAGAAAATGATAAAACACTATTGATCTAAATACGTCTACTATAAACCATTAAACACTATTACGCTTTCATTCAATAATATATTCAAACTCTCAAGGAAACCCGCATTTAAGATAACATTATTTGTTTGTAATTCGTTTGGTATTAAAATAATGTTATAAGATTTGTAAATGCTATAAACCAGTGAAGTAGATACCCGGATTTGGTGTTTTAACCAAATAATGAATCATAGCCTACTTACATCTGATTATTAACGCTATCCTTCTGTTTCTTTTACTGTTGATGATGGTAAAATTCGATATATACATTTCATAATTCTAATAAGACACAAGAAATAAGGCGTCGTTCTTGAAGAATTACACAAGATTGTACCGTTGTAATATAACGTTGAGCGTTGGACGATAAATTCATGTGACTCATTTTGTTTTCAAAGGAACAACTCATAAGGAGTTAGTAGAATGTAATGAGTACTGGAATTTTTTAATTTATATGGTTTGTAAAATAACATCAAGGACATTTTGAAGCCCATAAACTATATCTAAAAACGTAAACTAAATCATTTAAGTCTTAATTTCACCCGAATCCACATGAGACTTTGTACAAACTGTCTAATATCGTGCAACCATGTCTGACTGGTGTTCATTTTCTTTGATTTATTAAGGCCTTAGATGTCTTTAGTCATTCTTTCTCAAATCGTTAATTTAGTTCACCAACTAAGTCATTGGAGAGGAAGAGAAGAAGATATTATTTAGTTCAAAATTCTAATCAAAATACAGAGTAAGCCACTATGACGAGTTATCTCCCAGTGTAATGAGAGACTATTTAACTCAGGCGTTTATACACTTTGTGATCAATCCCTAATACTATAGAGCTGTCTGTGTTTTAGTTCAATTAACATTGGGTAAACTTTCACTTACCGTTTCCTATCCTGTATCATGAACGTTTGATCCAAGCAATATAACTTCTGTATTAACTGCAGATATAGTAGTGGTATCTGTCTACGCTATACTTCAACAGTGTTGAATATTCTCCTAATATTTTATTATTTTCTTAGCTTTCTCTTATTATTGTTATATATAGATTATGATTTAAATGCTAATGATTTTTAGAAATTCCGGTAAAATGATTTGTTTTGGTAAGCTAGCCCACGTCTTCTCCACATATACCAGTTAATATTTTCGAATAAGTTGTAATCTGCGTACAGGTAGAAGACAACAAGAGAAAGCACGTCATTTAAATAATAGAAGACTAATTTTAAAATTCTAAACACACTGTTCATTTACATGCAAATATGTAAATGGTTTCCAGCTCAATTCTAACAATTTTTCTATCATTATACCTTTCTATGTAGTCAATTCTTTGTTTGAAGTTTATTTTTGACGATGGAAGCATTGTGTAGGAAACAGGATTTTCCAGACATTTTCCATCGTTCAGTGAAACAAAAGTTAGTTTAGTGGAGTTAGTGAAGTTGGCACACAACATGGTGGTTGTGATTCCTGACTTAGGCGTGTCACAACGCTCTGGTATGATTTGATATTTTAGCCTAGTTTGTAATTATGTGTTATGGTAGTTATTTACCTGAAGAAGAGATCAGATTGTAGATCTCGAAACTGTGTGGTCGACTTTTGCTTTTCCTTGAAAACTTATAATTGGAAATACGAAATTACTATACTGTATCTCTAAATGCATCCCAATTAGTTCAGATTATAAACATCTATCTACCTAGAGTTCAAGGAATGATTTCTATAACACTTTAGTATATTCAGAGGCTTCTACTTTGCTAGAGATAAATTCTTTAAGAATATTCGCACAGCTTAAAACAATAACATAAATTGTGAAATTAACAGATGGTAAAGACTATTATTTAAATGATTCGATGTACACGATACTGGAATAATTGTGTCTATTATTTGGTTGGTCTGATGATGGGTCAACAACACCTCGGCTAAAATAAATGCGCGAATGATACGGAAGTGACGTGATTACCATTGCGATATTTTGCCTCCCAGCAGCGTCCAATAAATCTCCGATATATTCCGCTGTTCCGAAGCTATGGAGGGAGAACTTTCCGATTGAATGGCTTTTAATGGACGAGGATTTATTTCCGTTGTTGGTACTTCCGGGCATTCTGATAAAATACTCTAAGTTTCAGGATGCAGCGGTAAACAATAATCATTAAAAAAGATTCAGTGCTTACAATATCATTTAGAACCATTATAACAGCTGCAGTTTCAAAAAAGGAATAAAGTCTATTAATTAAAAAAATTTAAAGGATACTTTCGTAATATTATACATTGTTAATATTACAAAAGCATTTGATCCGCACTGTTTTTGAGTTGGGTAACAAAATGCTTTGTTATATATTTTCGTTTTGCGTTATTTAAGGTGATATATGTATTAAAACCCATAGGAATATGTTAAAATATGTACTGAACTACCATTCGTTTACTAAAACCAGACTTAATAAGAGAATAATCATTGTACCTGATTTTATTATAATTAAACATGATAGTTTCTTTCTCCTTCCAATATAATAGTAATCATATCAATATTTTGTAATTGAATAGTAAACGTCAATTTATTATATTCTAAAATTATACACATTGAAACCGCATAATTTTCATTCAGACATACAGTTTTACAAACACACTTCTTTAATTACTTGCCAATGTAACCCACTTTATAAACAGTGGAGTCGGTCATTTCAATTGGGCGGTCTTCCAATCTAATTCCAAAAACTCGTCAGCATTATAAAATGCCTGTGACACCAAAATGTGTTGAAGTCAAGTTTTAACGCCTTCGGCGTTAGGGTTTTTTGTAGAGTTGGGCAGCCTGTTGAGAAAATTAACACCTGCCTGCGAGGGCAAGTGTTCATAAACTACCGTTGTATGTCGTCACGACCGGTAGTTATCTCTGCAACGTGTCTCGTGCATGTATGTCTTGGCCTCTGAAAAAGGCGTATTTGAACATACAAAACAAAGTTATTTCCAAAATTTAGAGACAAGGCAGAGTCAACAGCTACAATTCCTTGAAAGCTAGCCTGCAAGACTCTCTAAAATTGACTTTTGCGATGACCACCAAACCGTAGGACAGATCGGGATCAATCAAACCGTAATACGCCATTATCAGTACCTGACTCGGGCAGTATTTTGCTTAAGAGTTCAGAACAAAGATTCGTGAGGAAGGTTTGCCGCAAACGGGATAAATGTGCTCATTCCAAGTCAAACCTCGACCAAGGTGTATTCTAATTAATTTAGAAGAGCAGACTTCTTCTTGTGTGGAGTCTTCTCAAAAAAGCACGAAAAGAAAATTCAAAACATTGGACTTTGATCGGTTTGCTATGAGATTGAGACTGTTGAAGTATTGGACACAGTTTTGGTGTTAACAAAAGCCGGCTGTTCCAAAACTTCGCTTGATCTTTCGCTGAAACAGAGAGTCGAATCATCAGCATACTGCACAATTTTCCCGTACAGAAGTGATGATCCTACGTCATTGACATAAAGCAAGAAAAGCACAGGACTGATTATGGATCCCAGAGGAACACCGTAATTCAGTTTTACTGGTTTGGACAATTGATTTGAATTTTTGACAACTTAAGATCTATGGCTTAAAAATGAGCTAAGCCATTCAAGGAGCACGCCTCAAGTTTGTCGAGCAGTGTCTTGTGTTCAACGCAGTCAAATGCTTTGGACAATTCTAGAAACACACTCATTGTGTGATTCTTATTTTCCACCCCCTCTACAACAATATCAAGAATAACTTCTGTGTCAGATCTTGATTTGCCCTTTTTGAACCCTAACTATTTATTTATGAGCTTATTTGTCTGTCCAAAAAGTAAAGCACTCTTATAACAAACGTTTTTTCAAAGATTTTACTCAATACGGGCAAAATGAGACACGTCGGTAACTGTTGATTGACAATACGTCGTCTTTTTGAAAATTTGAATGACTTTTACAACTTTCAGGAGAGAGAGAAAACTTCTGTTTGGAATGAAGTATTTATTAATTACTTTAATGGACTCAATTAGTGCTTGAAGCAGCTTTTTGGGCCATATTGGCATAAGATTTAAATCTTTGTATTTTTGCCAGGGAGCTCCTGAATAATTCGTTTCAGATCATCACATTTTCAACACCTGACGTCAAGACCATTGATACTGCCGGGTCCTGTCGAGGGGCATACATGAGGAAGGGATGGCCCAGAAATCTGCCGACCAGCAACGATTGCTTGAAACTGGTTAAACTATTTAGCAATATAAGTTCCATCCTCCACAAGCGTATCACCAATCTTAATTTTGATTTGTTTGTTAACTTTTGTTTTATTGTTAATGATGCTTTATGTAGTTTTTTTAATGTTTTTGGAAGAGAGAATTGATTTGGCGAAATAATAAACCTTTGCAGCTCGGATAACTTTTCTATAAATTTGTATTTCAAGTGATTCAGTAAATTGCCGAGAAAATGTTTAGTTTTTCTCTAGATACCAGAAACATGTTGTGATCTAATTGTTTTGGAATTTATTTTCGCAAACACTGATTGGTTTTGTAGGACAGCAGGTGGTAATGTAAACATTTTGTTTATCATTAAACGTTTTGAAGTGCTTCTCCATGGGCTGAGATGAATTTAGAAAATCTCATCTCTCTTTAGAAAAGGAAGTGCTGAGGTGAGCAATGTGTTGTGGCCATACGTCTCTGGCTGTTTGCTTAGTTTTGAGTTCCATTTCTAACTTTTCTCCACTAAAGATAGCTTCCTGGCCGTAGTGGTTAGAAATTGCTTTTTTTACCATAGACATTGCTTGAATACCAGAACGAAAACTACAATTTTAAAATTATTTTAGACCGTGTTCTCTAAACCCGTTTGAATATGTTGAAAATTGGGCTCCTTGGAGAAATGTTGAGACTTAAAATAAAAATAAAATATTTTTATTTTTTTATTGAACTATCTATGTTAAAGTTAACCGATGTGTTTGAGACCTTGGTGAATATCAAAACTTTTACACAGATTTGATTTTACTGCTGGTAAATGTATACATTAGCCCCAACTGTATACATTTTAAGTGGAACATACTATCGTTCAGTAAAACTTTAAAAAACATAAAATATTTTTACTTCTAAAATAACTAAGCACACATGAAGTATAAAACACTATTGAGGATATTTGTTAATATAAACACTAAACACGCCTGGAAATGTTGCGAAATGTGTGAAAATCCTAAACACAAATTAATTTATTCATGGAAGCGAAGCATTTTCAGCCATCATCACTAGCAGTTGAAAAGTATTGCGATATTAAAGCTATTTGTATTCGAATGATAAATTTATAACGTACCTACAATAGTTTAAGACTCTTAATAAGAGGTACTAACTTGAATTAAAATTCCTGATCGTAGCTAAATATTTGGTTTGGAAAAAATTGCCTGCCCTATTGTGTTTTGTGAAGAAAACGGGATTTTCCGGACATTTTCCATCGTCCAGTGATACCAAAAATCAGTAACACTACGTTGGAACACCTGCAGTCTAATCTCTTTTCAGGTGAATAACTAACCTAACACCTAACTACAATCAACATTACAATAAATAAATCATACCAGAGCATTATGACACGCATAAGTCTGGAATCAAAACAACCATGTTGTATGTTAACCCCATGTAGACTAATTCTAAAACATGCACTTAATAATAAAAAAAAAACACAAATTATAACTAACTATAGAATACAGCTCATAATAACTCTGCACTTACCGACCTACCACATAGAACTGGCCAGAGGCCAATAGTAAATAATGATCTTCACGGCAGAAACAAACCACGGTAGGCTATTGTGTTCAACATCTACTTTCTGTCTGTAATATTAAAAATAATCATCTGAAACACAATAATACCCTTTCTTATAATTATTACAAAAGATTTAACCCAAAGAGCTTATGTTGTATGCAGTGCAAACTGTGATGTCTGTTACACTACTTTGTGAGTTGTGGGTCCTTCATATTTATCCTGAAAGGAGTTGGCTCCTGTAACACAAGAACAATTAGAGTGGTTTTCTATGGCTATAGATTCTAACACCTTTATTAACTGAAATGATAAATCTTACAGGTCACCATTAATTTAAATGAAAAATATGGGTCAAATGTGGTATCTTTTTGGTTGTTACTTTACTTAGATTGTTTGTCATACTTTCTAAGAACATTACAGAACGGAGAAATTCACGGTGTTTATCCTTGACTCTAAGTGTTACATTTCCAATTTTCATCATTGAGCTTATTATATTAATATTGATAATTACAGTTCTGACCTTTAAATGTTTAGAAATGAGATATATCGTAAAGAGGCGAAATTGTGCATGAAATATGCCTATAATTAAATTATTCACATATATGAAACTATTTCTTCGGAAATGCTAACTAACTCTCCTAGTTTAAAGTCTCTTTCTTACAATGTAAGGTTTTTAAAAGATTAATCATCAGTGTATGTACAATGTTACGATACACTGACTTGTTAATTACCTAGAACTATATTACATTCTCTTTTATAGTGGTATTACAATGGACTAACGAACAAATAATAACTAACACTAAACTAAATAAACTTGATACTGATTCTTTTATGTCATAAATTGTTATTCTTGTAAATATATTGGGGCCTAATGTCGCATCAACTGTCGATAACTTTTATGAGAACCGTTTTTACACTCATAATATTCTATACTAGTGTTTTTCATCAAAAGTTAGTATTTATTGTCATCAAATAAGTTTTATTTATTCGGACCATCTGTACTGTGACTATGACGTAATGTTTTATATATGGTAAAACTATCATTTGTAATTGAGTTTATTAAACAATATACACGTCAAGAATATTAAAATTTAATAATTCAGAATAAAATGTATTATACAAAGTGTCATATATAAACTTACTTCAAATTAACTGAATTAAGCTTATAACACAATTTACTAATAACTATTGCTTAACACTTACCAAATACATATCATATTTATAGACACGCTTAACACCCACACGTTATATAGGCCTAAACCCAAATGATTGTTTTCATTGTAAAATTTCTTAACTATTCATCGTGGCAGAGTAGAATGCATTTAGCACCACATGGCGCTTCGCACGAGCCTTGAATTTTTTCGAATCATTCAATTGTTTGACGGCCTCAGGGAGCCTATTGATTAGTCTGACGCCAACATGTTCTGGCATATATTCGGAAACTGTCCGGCAGTTATCCCCACCACTTATCTCGTAGTGGTGAGCATACCTTACACTACGTCACATGAAAATGGCATTTACAAAATGTAGAAACTAAACAACGGCAGATATCCAAGTCCTTGAAAGCACATATTCGTGACTCTTAGAGATTTAATGTTTTTAGTTTGAATTTATATTTTGCACTCCCTCTCCAGAGTCCTATCCTGTATGACGAATGTGAGTAGACAGTGTCCTAGCAGTCGGCTTTTAAGACTTTAAGGTTGCTAGTCTTTGATAATTTATGTAAGAAAAACCTAAATGCAATACGAAAAGTAAAGGAAAACACTGTCCACGTGATGTCTGAGGTCAGAGTTCGATCCAGATGCATTTTTAAAGGCTTAGTAGGATCATTCCCTTGAGAATCATGTAATAAAGTCAATAAATAAATAAAAACCCTTCATTATGAGCGTTTCTCAGTTACTGTTCTTCAGAGTTGCTGGCGCATTACTGAATAACTTACAGATCTTCAATGAAAACTACAATAAATTAGTTCAAAAATAACAATGAAAATAACCAATAAAATAGATATTGTAATATACTTCATCAAACATTACATTATAAATACTAACGCACTTAAAGACATTTAGGGAGGCTGTTATACATAACGGCACCAATTTAAGAAAAACCTCTTCTTCCGTGTTCTCGTGTCCCAATGGCCCATACTATACACTGTTTGTGTGAAAGTCCTTCCACTGCCCTCTGAGGTTTATGATAGTATAACATAATAGGTATATTAGTATATTATATCTTGATATTTTTGTGGCTATCCAATTGTACTAGAATTAGAACAGAAAAATATAACTAAGACAAATAAAATATCTGTACTGTTCCATTATATCTTCAATATCTAAGAACTCACAGAACTGACTGCTTAGAGTTAGTTTCCTTTATATAACATGAAACATTTAACAGCTCTGCTGAAACTTTAACAAATTAAGGAGTTTGTTAGAATTACTTTGGCACAAAAGTTCCGGTTGACAAACTCGCAGTCGCTATGGATGAATCATTTAACTAATAGGTTTTACCGAAACGAATCCCATTATTATTGTACAAAGCCCAATCCTTAGAGAAAGTAACGAGTTCTTTTGCAAGTTTCTTTATCACGTTGCGACAACACTGGCATTATTCCATTTACCGTAGCAGGAAAATGGTTCATTAAACCCGAGTGTATTGATATTCTATAAATATTGGGCATTTCAATACAACTATTTAATATCTATAGACCAGTTCCCAGAGCCTAACAAATCCCTAATATTATAATTATTGAAAATAATACTGGTAATTAATAGTGAGAAACATTAATACGTTCTATTTGTCCTGTAGCCATTACATCTAGAATTGATATATACTATGACGTATTGATCAATTAATATAGCTGAGCGGTGACTATTTTTGACATTACAGTATCCACAAATTAAAAATACATTTACATGTTTTTGTTCAAAACATTAATCCTTATTTTTATTACTGTAAAAGCCGAATTATTCGTAGCCAGGGTTACACGATTAATATTTTATATATATATATATATATATATATATATATATATATATATATATATATATATATAGATGGAGAGAGAGAGATACTTGTATGCATGCACAGGTTAGTCAAATTCGTACCCACTTATAAAGGACACCAGGAAATTAGCCTTGAACCGGGATGTTGAATTTTGAGAGTCAGTAATTAACTAAATTGAAAATAAGAGCAACATACATTCTTGAACGATGCTTTTAGTTCAATACATGCGGATTTTTGTCAGCTTAGTAACCCTTGGTAACTACGCAGAATTAAATATTTACAGACGATCTCACAGGGATAAACTTAAGGCTGAGACGACGGCCTACTTTCTGTCTAATGGATATCCTCACCTACAGAGAAAGTGGGGTTTATTAGCTCAACACATGTAAAATAGACAGTATTCATCATGACTGTGTTGTCGTGACGAACTCAATACTTATAATCTGTTATTTAGTAGGAAAACGTTTATTTTACAATGTCATGAAATATTCACTATATGTTTTTGTACTCTTATGCAGGGGTGCTGAGAAGTCTTGAAACGGTTTAATATCATCTGTACTCTCAAACGCACATTTATAAAACTTTGTACGGTTAAATAGGGCTTACAAATAAACTATTTGATGAAGTCAGAAGCGCCTCACTACCTCAGGGGGGGGGTGGCTCGTAAGAATTAGGTGGAAATTTTTAAGTGTAAACATTGGTCACTGTGCATAATATTTTAAAGGTCTTAGTTTAGTAAAATATATTGCCGCAAATTAGACCTCAAAAGATAAATCGTTCACAAAACACACAAAAACAAAATGGCGGCGCTTAAAATATCAATACTGATCTTATATGTCAGTTCAAGAACGGCTTAATTTTATTTTAAAACTATCAAATGAAAGCTACAAAACTTCACACATGATTACTGTACACAAACACGTACTTTCATATGGATTCAGTGTCCTGCTATGCTTCTATAGAAACAGTCCACGAGCAGTCAGTATACAATATTGAATGTAAGCAAAGCAATTTTATAGGGCTAGTCAAGCAAAGAAGTATGCTGCAAAACCGTACGTCAAAACCTTTTTCAATTAAAAAATAGTACCAGTTCACAGATTTAAAAAGTAAACTGTAAATTGAGCAGAAAATGCAGAAAGTTGCTGTAATTAGTTTAATTTCGCATTAACAATTTTGTGTTGCTATTTTTACTAACCACTAAAAATTTATATTGTTGTATTGATTTTTAAATCAATGTTATTTCGCAACATGCATTCTAACATAAAAATCGATGAATTATTTTCTTTAAAGGATATTTAAGCAATTTTAAAATCCATACAAGCTTAAAATTAATCATTTAGAAATAGCTCATCAGTAATTCAGCATGCTAAATATACTGATGGTTTCAATTTATTAATAATTATAGAGGTAAAATTAACAATTTAAATTGTATTAGGTTTTATAATTGTATAATTTAAAAATATAACTAATTTATTAATAAATATTCCTTGTGCAGAAGTATTATTTTAATTATTTACTCTTTTTCTTTCTAGGAAATAAAAGTGAACTTTTTTTAGTTACTGCTTCAACTTTGCCCATTTTCCCAAAATGGGATTTTTGGAGGCGGCTCAAAATTGTTAAATGTAAAGACCCATTAAGTTATTTGAAAGGTCTTTATAAAAGAAGGACAATAGAAACTAAAGATTTCTATCTCAAACCAGTACTTAATGTCAGCTCATTTAAATTAATAAAGAAATTAATTGAGGCAAAACATGAACATCCACATTCAGAAGGTAAATAACTTCAATAGACAACCTCTTTCCCTACAAACTCAAACATGTTTTACAGTTATGACCTGCTGCAGGGCAGGCCTCCCTATCTTATGAGTTTTAAGGAAGTCCAGTATCATGTTCAGTTTCTGGTTGGAATTAACAAAGTTAAGGTGTGTTTGTGATACTTTACGTTGAAGTGGAGTGTTTAAATGAACAAAGAGCGTATTATAATCCAGATGATGCGAGGCTATGGAGACTGGAAGAGATCTTGCGATGAAATAAGGAATTTATTTAACGACACTTATCCCAATCGAAACCCTGTATCTAAATCAGGAGTTCAAAAAACATTCTAGCGTTTCCAGGAAACAGACAGCGTTAAAGACCGCCCCAAACCTGGACTACCACCATTAACTTGACGTTTTACAGTCTGTTGTAGAAGATCCTCATGCTTCAACAAGAAATGTTTCTCAAATATTAGGTATATCTCAAACATTAGTCTGTAAAGTTTACATGGCAGTGGTTATAAAGCGTACAAAAGTCGTTTAATTTATGAGCTAAGTGAGGACGATTTTTATCGTCGAGTAGAATTTTGTGAAAATAATGGTGATGAACATTGATAATAATACAGTTAGATTAAACAACATTGCTTTCTCAGATGAAGCAACTTTTATGTTAAACGGTAACGTTAACAGACACAATGCTCGTTATTGAGCTGATATTAACCCTCATTGGATGGGAGCAGTGACATATCAGTTTGTTGGGCCCTTTTATTGATGGAAACATTAATGCCGAGGTATACCAGGAAATGTTATAAAATCAGGTTTATCCCGGTATCCAAGTAGTAACCAACAACTGTAATGAAGTTTGGTTCCAGCAGGATGGAGCACCTCCACGCTATGGCCTGCATGTCTACGAGTATTTAAACAATATTTTCCAAACCGCTGGATAGGTACAAGAGGAATTATCGAGCGGCCACCAAGATCACCAGATCTATCTCCACTTCACTGCTTTGTGTGGTGTCACATTAAAAACAACGTATTTAAAACGTAACCCCAGTGCATTAATGACCTTAGAGACAGAATAGTAGCGGAAATTCAAGTTTCTACGACAGGCTTGGACATTTTCAAAGTGTCTTGGAACAGCAGTTTTAACATATGATATAAAAGACACAGGTTAGTAAGTTTTAGCCGTTTTGTTTGCTTAACGTAATTTTAATTACTTGTGCTACTGTAACTTTAAAGATTAAAACTTTTAACTGCTCACCTAAAAGCCTATTTGGGGGATATGATTTCCTCTTCCTTCCTAGAGGTGTGTCCTGAGTTTCACTTTTCTATCTTTGTCCATTAAAGGTTGAGCAGGATCCATCCATGCTTTTTAACTTAATTAACTTCAATTATCTGCCATATAAATATACATTTTTATATCCATCCACCGATCAATCAGTTTTAACTTACAGTTTAGTCTACTTTTTCATTCATCATATGTGATTATAAACTGGGAATGATTCTTATACATTTTAAAATATAAGTCGATCAAATTAAAAACATGAAGTATAGAAAGATATAAATATAAAGTTAATATTTGAACACCGGAAGTCACTAGGAAAAGATCATTGTTGCCATCCTGCCATCAGATATTTATCTTGTTAAAGTACACCCAGAGTAGATAGACGGGGATTACTTGCTGTATTTTGCCTTAAATTATCGTCCGGTTAAACAACCGGCTCCTCCAACAAACCAAATCAATAAATGATTATATTACATCCAGATTTTTGTCTCATACAGTTTATAATTGTCATCTAATTAATTTAATTACCCTAATCTACTTGCATTATAATAAATTATGATATTAGCTCACGTTCAGAAATTAACCTTAAACAATATTAAAATAAATAATTTCATTACCTTTAGTTAATAACTATCTAAATTGTTTTATTAAACTATAGGTCTTTATTGCAGTCAATAGATTTTCTAAAATTAACTGAGCAGCTGCATAAAATCAAATATCTCACAATTTTTGCCATCGTTTGTGTAACAATAACTCCAAAAGTTTGTATAGCATCTCAGTAGATTTACAAACGCAAAACGCATCGTCACACTCATAACGCATGTCAGTTCAAATATTCTTAACATATTACGAGTTTAATTTTATGCAACTAATATATATATATATATATTATATATATATATATATATATATATATATATATCTTACTCTCTGATTCACTTACGTATCAATTTATCTCGATAACGACAATCTGTGACGTCATCTTGGTAGGTTCCTCATGATGCTGTAGACGTACAATGTTGCTGGGTTTTAAAAATTCTTCGCTACAATAGTACTCGGCTTGGGGTGGGGGGGGGGGGGGGTGAATTTCAAAACCACAACTTAGGACCCTGAAAATAAATAATATTTATGAAAATTCCGAATGCTTTCATTCTTTAAAACATATAAATTAAGTCCGAAAATTTGAAATATTTGTTTCATAAGGGGTTGTAAAATCTGCAGTATTTTTTGGTATTTATAAATTTTTTTTACCTAAGCGGGAACATCTTGCTAAAAAGGTGGCAATTTATAATAAAGTGAAGTTTGTTCTTTTTTGTTTAAATTTTTTCACTATTAAACCCCAATGAAAGAGGAATAATTTTTTTGGGGCAAAAAAGAATTTTCCTATCATTCCAATAGGTTTATACTTTTTGGGAAGTCAAAGAAAACCATGTATGGGCAGCTATTTTAAAAAAAGACCAACCACATTAACTGGGTTTTTTGGTTTTTAATTTGATTTTAAAGCATGATACCTGAATTACTAGTTACTTTTACTACTAAACAAAAAAAAATACTTTGGTTAACAACAATAAAAAATTACGGGATTTAAAAAAAACATTCTTACAACAGGTACTTAACAGGTGTTAATAATCCAGTGCAGTTCAAAAAAGGTATAAAAGTTGTAATCTTATTATATTTTTTTAAAAGCCCTCCTAACTTTTAAAACGAATCATTTGGGTTTTTTTATTATTTCAATATCCAAAAAGGAGCATATTTTTTTATGTAAGTTGTTGTCAAATTCAGGGTTTCACTTTTTATTTGATGTTGTCTTTTAAACAAATTTGTGCTGTTCACAATGTATAGAGATTAAAATTCTGTTATTTAAAAGTAAACTATAAACAACAACTAAAAATAATAAAATAGTGTGAATAAATTTATTAAATAAATATTAAAAAATTTTAATTTTAAAAGGATACCAAATATTCCCAAATTCAAAATTTTTTGATTTGTATTAATAATTTTGTTATTAAAATTGCCAGAAACCCTTGCTTAAAAAAATTCTAAAAATAATTTTTATGAATTGATTAAATAAATACCAAATTAGTATTATTAGACAACATTATTTACAAATTCGAAAAAAATTTTTTAAATTTTATTTTATTTTTTTGGACGTAAAAAAGTTTTTTGATTTTTTTTTAAATGTAAAAATTAAAAAAAAAATGTTTAAAAAATATCATAGTATTAAGTAGCCATTGTTTTATAACACATCAGCAGTTTGGAACCCAATAAACCCTTTTAAGAGATCGACTTTCCGCAACAAAATTGTCCCGTTTTAGGCGTCGCATTATGATTGTGTTCAATATGTTTTTATAACATGATCTTTTGTAATGCCTCCCCCAAACCCTAGTCTTTACTTTGGGCTTTCGAGATTATTCTTCTTTATTTTGTATATTTAAGTTCTAAAAATATTCCCAATTTAATTCTTTTTTGTAAAAAATAACTGTGTAAGCATTAGAAAAATATCAAATCATGGCCTTAAGGTTGTTTCGTTTTAAAAAGGGGTTTTTTTGGGGTGTATTCATTTTTTCTCAGGTATCTTTGTGTTTTAGTGTTTTTTACATGCATTTTCAGGGGGCTTCCATCAGCAGTGATTTTGCATGTTAAAGGTTCTTTTTTGGGCAGGAAAAAAAGTCCCACTTTGCCCTTACACCTTTTTTCCCGCGACTGTTGGTACTGGTGCTACCCCCAGTTATTTTCGGAATTGATTCTCGCAATGCAACAGAAAGTGTTTTTTGGGTGGAGGTTTTCTTCTCATTGAGTGCAGAAAACAAGGGTTTTTTAAACATACTCTGTTATTAAAAATTTCATTTTTACCCCTGGAATTAAAAACAGTGTACAATAACAATGTTTAGTGTTTTTTTAGGTTTTAAAAAGCAGTTCAATATCGTTATAACTCTTCGCTTTCAATAAAAACGAAAGGCAAAACTCTACGGCAACATAATTTAAACAAGCGCAGATTTTTGAGTTAGAATCACCATTTTTAAATCTCTTATCAACTATTACTATAAGGGCCCTGGAGTTTTGGGTGATGTTAAATAAGACCAAAAAATTTTTACTTAAAGGAGTAATAAATTGTCCTACTTAAAATATTTAAACGAGACATTTAATAGCCATTAGGTAGGTTCAAAACAACGTTAACAAGTAACATTTTAACAATTTTAAGGAAAACTTATTTTAATGGCCTGTTTATATCGTTATGAATAAGAATTGGAAACGTATGAATAAAAATCCCCTGCCAAAATTTCCCCAGTAACAAAGGTTTTTTTTTCAAAGTAAAACTCACATTAATATATCTTCCAGGCTGGGTTTCGCCTTTTAGTACTTGGCCACCATTAATCCGTCCGTCTCTTGGCACCTTCCTTTTCATTCCCCGTACTGTAAACTTCTCACTAAAAATTATGAATACGAAGGGGATGTCCGAGTTGTAGTACTTGTGACTTCTGCCGGCTCATTCTCGACCAGTTGTCGGGTAATGAATGTCCTTGCACACCTTCCTGGCACCCCGGGGGCCAAATTTTGATGTCATCCCTTTAGTAATGACTTGCATATTAATAACAATAGGAAAAATATTTAAGTATACTCACCAGATACTTTTGCCCCGCTCATTCCGACCATTTGTCGGGTGATGTCCTGCACACCTTCCGGGCCCCGGTGGCACTTTGCTGTTCCCCCCCCTAACCCGGCTCGCCGAGTGAGCGAAGGGAGAGCACCAGGAGTTGCGTGGAGGACTCGGGTATTAGCACAATACCATCCCCCTTTCTAAACCAAAATCAAGAAATATGGACTTTCTGAAGAAAAAATTATACGTTACTTATTTAACTTAATTATATAGCTTCTTATTTAATCATTGGGCTACGTAGCGTTTTGTTGTCTTTTTTATTCCTTATGTAAGGGGATATTTAAAACTTTATTCATTTTGTAAATGTTGCGAATATTATAGTGTAATCTAAACTGCCATGGACGCCCAGTCAATCCAATCCCCCTCCGATCACACACTTGTATTATTGAATATTTTGAATGACAATGTCTTGTAAAATTCATTCATTCTATCAAAAACGTTTGTTTTTCGGTGGTGGTATAAAGGTGATGTACAATGTTTAAAGTTAACTTATGCCCGTATTCGTTTAAATCTTTAGCGCGGTTTCAAATAGGTAAGTAAGTATTGATACTTAAAAAAAAGCCCATTTATTTAGAATCGGGTGTTACCGCATTTTTTTCATATTTAAGATAGGTGTAGTCCAGATCAATAAAGTTATTATAACATCTTCACCAAAAATGCATATTATACAAAGGCACGTGACAGGGATTTGGATATTTTTTAAAGGACACATGATTACCCCCCAAAGCCACAAGGTTTTGGGCCCAAAGGTGAGGAATAAACTTCAAGAAACTTTTTAAAAAATACTCAATTTGTTACAATTTTGAAGTATTTGTAATTAAATATAACTAAATTTTACAAATTCTACACCACCATTACCTATAGCATTTTTGATAATCCCAAAAGTTAAAGTTCACGATTTTGGGTTTTTAAACCTATAAATATAATAAATACCTTCACGATGTGCCCATCCCCCAAGGACTCTACTTTTAGGTTGACGCTGGACTTGCAATTTTCAAAGGGGGCCCCTCTAGCTCCAACCAACAGTCCAAGTTCGCCTTGACCCCAATAGAACGCTTAGCGCAGGCCCCCTGGACTCCCCTATTTTGGGAAATCCTGTTGTATGTCTGCGAAAGGGGATAAAACAGTAAATAGCCTATATAAATTAACATTACAATTCAAGATAATGTATGCGGTTAATACTATATCTTTTAAAAAGATTGATGTTTTTGTCTTAACTAACAAAATTGTAATTTCTTAACAGTTTTCTGTTTAAAGCATTTCCCGGAATATGAAAATCGGGTTCATCCTTCCAATTTATATATTTTATATCAACACAAACCAAAAATATAGTAATTTATAAAGTGCATAATATTAAAATGTATTCCAACACTTTCCAGCAAACAAATTTTGAATGTACAGTGAGTAAAAACAGGTTTCGTAATAGGTTCTGTAGCACAAAGCTTATTCCACCAAAGCATTTATAGAATTTTTAATATAGAATTATAGTATCATATAAATATTTAAATAAAAATTTTTTCACACTTTTGTTTAGAAAAGCTCGCTATTTAATGAATGGATTATTTTAAAGCAAAAAATTTTGTTGGTAATTTTGAGGTTACATTGCAAATAAAGTCCTTTTAGTCACTCCTGATACCTTTCAGTTTACAATAACCTTCTATTAAATTTTTTCATTTACGGAGTTTTCCGAGACTGTGCCTTCTGTTTTTTTAACCTTTTTCTCTTGTATTATTCAAATAGAGCTATTCTTTAAGTGCACTATTTATTATCATCTCATATTTAATAGCAGCAATTAAATAAAGAAATGATTATTGTTAAAATGTCAAATGCCAAGTTTTTTAAAAAAGGTCAACTTTAACTTTAACAAACAATAAAACAAAAGTTTTAAATATAAATTTTGTTTTAAATAAATACAAAACAAACTCCAAAACAAGATATACAAAAATTTGAACTAAAAAAAAATAAGCTCCAAATTTCTTTATTTTATTAAAATTAAAAAGCCAGAAAGAAAAAATTAAATTAATAACTATAGTTGGATCTTGTTCTTGATTTACTGGGATGTCTGCCCACGTGTTGTGTGCACATAAATTTCCAATCCTCCAAAGGCCACAGGTTTTTTGCAATGATCTTATCAATGATCAATAAACTTTGTAAATTTTGTACAATTTCGAAAGAAACCGTGCTAATAACAATTGTTTAAATGCCATAACCGGATTTGAAACCTGGGACAACATCTCCCTCAAAGTTCGATGTTCAGACCGTGCGGCCACCGGCTTTCCCCAATTGGGTAGCAGTTTTTTGGAAAATTTCAGTTAAATATAACGTATTAAAAAAAACTATTTTCTTGTTGAAACCTTTCAATTGTATTTCCTAATGTAAATTGTTCATGGGTGGACTTTAAACTTATGAAATATCCAATTTGTCTCATTACTTTCAAGAGTGTGCTTAAAAGCCCCAAAAAGTACCCCCAAATGCAATCATACCTCAATTAGACAATGCCGTGTTAGGTTACTTTATTTGTTAAATGGAAGGTTTTTTTCTGTCCTGTGTAATGATCGATTCAAGAAGAAGCGCAAAACCTTGGCATTTTCCCATGTCTTTCTGAAGCGGCCATCAGATATAATATTTTAGTTACTTATTGCGGGGTATATTTAAACGCGTATGGATTCAAATCAAATTGTTTATTAAGAATAATGTGACAATTACAGGTTTCCCCAATTACAAAGGAGCTTACATTAAATAATAATTAAAAATAAAGAGAGAATGCTATAGCCCCTTAAGTAACAAATATGCATAACAACGAAAGTATAAGTTAAAAAGTAATATAATAATAACAAGAACAAATAATACTCTACATTCCTCAATTAAAAACATTGGAAAAATATGTCCCACTGGATCAAGGGGGAATTTTTTACAAATGCGAGAAATCAGAGAAAAATAAACAGGACGGGGGAAAATAGTGACAGAAAAATAAACGTTGCCATTTTCCACATATATGAAAAAAAAGCTTTACTAGGGAAAAGCAATTCCTATTTGTTAGTAAAGTTGTTTTTTTTCCCTCTCACTTTTTTGTTTAATACTAAACTATTCACCGTTTATTGAACCATGCGACATGGTTTTTGTTCATGTACGAGTTCGTGGAGTATTTGAACATTTATGTTGGGGTAATACACAACAAAGAAAACATATCCCTTTAATATTTTTATTACCTAACTATTTTTTTTCCAACTCAATCAATTTAATTTTTTCCCACTAATCACAAAATGTTTTTTAAAGATTATAAAATAAAACAAGCTAAATTAAAACTTATATTGTCTAATCACATCATAAAATAACTGGTTTTTTTTTTAGTATTTTAAATTTAAATTTTTTAAAGAAAAAAACTTTTGTAGTTATTTAGATTTTAATATAGAAACAAAATTTATATTTTTGACGGAACCCAATGTTTTTAAATAATAATTAAACGAAGCATTAATAAATATTTAGGTGAATTAGGGGGGCTTCATTTAGAGGAAAATACATGTAATGCTTTTACTAACGTTCAAATTGCGGGTTTTAAAGCTTTAAAATAATATATTATATAAAGGGTCAGTCTTCTCTTAACAAAATCTTCTCGCGTTATATGAGGTGTTAGATGTTACTAAACATTTGCAATATAAAAAGAACTCTAAAGTTTTATAACAATCTTTAGTTATCTCTGTTCGTAAATATTTTTAAAGGTAATTTTTTTTTTATTGTTTAATTTTTTTTGTTGATTGCACGCAGTTTTTTATTTTTTCTTTTTTAAAAAAAATTTTAAAAGGGAAAACTAAAAATAATTTTTTTTTTTTGGACCCAAAAAAAATTAAAATTGAGGCTTTGTTTTAAATTCTCTTGTTTACATATAAAAAAAATATACAGAAAATTTAGAAAAAAGTATCCAAAATTAGAAAAACCGCTGGCAAAAAAAAATTTTAAACTACAAAATGTTATAACCCCCAGCAGCAGATTAATTTAAGGGGGAAGCGCGCTTTTGGGGTTCAAAATGTAAAATTGAAACTTGGGGGTTTTAGCGTTAATTTAAAAAAACAATATGATCCAGAATATCAATTTGGACCAAGGTTTTTCTACAATTTTTCTTTTTTACTGACTTTGGGGAATGCCTTAAAATTTTTGACCCCAAATAACGTACAAAAATTTGGAACGAAAGATTTTTAAAAAAAAACCCCAAGGTTTAAAAATAATATAATTTCATTCCCCCTAAGTATTTTTTTTCCCTTGAAAACAAAAAAGTAAACAAAATTATTTTTTTTTGTGTCAAATTTTTGGGTATTTAAAGAAGGGGAATTTTTTTAATTTTTTAGGGCTCAAAATTTCAACAGCCCCCCACCTTTTTTGGAAATATAACTTTTTTGGGGTGATTTTTTTTTAAAAAAATAAAAAAGCAAAATTAAAAAAATTATTATCTTAAATTGTATTTCATTAAAAATAAAATTTTTTTTTATTCAAAAAAAATAAAAACCCCGTCACTATCTTTATCTACAATTCGTGTATGCACTAAAAAAAAATTCCCCCCTTTTTTATTTCCCCTTTTTATTTGGACCTGATTTTTAAAATTTTAAAATTTCATATATTTTTTAAAGGGGTTAAGCTTTTTGTTTATTACTAATTTTTTTTTATTTTTTGAAAATTAAAAAAACTTTATAAAAAGAAGGGGAAAATTTTTGGGGAGCATGAAATAAATGTAAAACATTACCAAATTATTAATCCCCTACTGTTGTGGGTTTTTTAAAGTATATTTTTTTAAAAACATTGGGGGAATCAAAAAACCCGGTTTTAAAAGGGGGATACCAAAATTTTTTTTTTCCCTTTTAAACAACTTCTTGAGTGCCCCCGATCTCACCCTGTGGTCCCCCCCCTTTGTACTTCCAAAAAAATGAAAAGAAAAAAAGGAAACCCCAAAATTTAACCGTTTTTTAATTTTTTTTTTGTTCCTCCCCCCCAAAAAATAAAACTTTTTGTAAAAAAAATTTTTTTTCTTCTTCACTGTACAACTTTTTTAAGTTTTTTTTTTTTTAAAAAAGGAAAAACTATTTTGATAACTTTTAGGGGGCAAAACTCAATTTCCCTTCCCCTACCCCAAAGCAATTATGCCAAAAATATTTTTATAAAAAAGAACTCAAATTTCAAAAAAAATTTTGTACAAAAATTAAAAGGAAAAACAAGTTTTTACTTTTTGGTGAGACAGTATCTGGTGTTTTGGGGCCCGAGGCTTGAAAAAGTATTCTAGAAAAAAGTAAAAATTAAGGGGAAATAAAATTTTTTTTTTGGTAAAAAAAATTTTTAATTTTCAAAAAAATTTTTTTTGACCTTAAAAAATTAAAAGCGTTCCGTCTTTTCCCTTTGTAAAAATACTGTCCCCATTTTGCAGGGGGGTTGGGTTTTAAGATTTTTTAAGGTATATATTATTTATTTATTTTAAAAAAACCCCTAAATATAAAATTTTTGGGAAAAGGAAATAGCAAAAAAACTTTTTGATTTTAAAAAAAAAACCCCCATATTATTACTAAAAAATCTTTTCTATAACTGAATGAATTAACCCATATGGGGGGTTCATTAGATAAAATTTTTTTTAACTAAACTCAAAATTTTTAAAGGGGAAAAAAAAGTTAAAAAGGTTTAATAAGCCCCGAAAAAATTTTTTGTTTTTTTTTTGGACATTTTCCCCAAAAAATCCGGTAATGAAAAAGTTTTAATGAAAAAAGAAATTTTTCTTTAAAAACCCTTTACGAAGAAAAAATTTTTTAAAATATAAAACAAAAACCCCAAATTTTAAAAAATTTGACATCAGGGGGAAAAAAAGTCATAGCAAAAATTTTTAACGTAAAACCTTTCCCCCGAAAAAAATTTTTTAAAAACTCCTTACAAAAAAATTTCTAAAATTTTTAAATTTACCTCACCTGGGAAAAAGGGACTTTTGCTTTAGAATCAACTTAAATATCGGATTTTAAAAATTGTTACCCAAGATCTCCTTAAACAAATTTTTCATTGTAGTTAATGGTAGTACGTACACTGTTGCCAGTTATACTTTATAATGTTCTAAAATATTTAAATTAAATAGTAGAGCTTTCCTTATTTAATTCGTAATTTCAAACCATAAATGTATAAAACTATTAAATAATAATTACATATGTGATGCCTACTGACGAAACGCTAGCATGGTGAGAATTGCCAAACAATCTCACATTGTCATTTCACTCAAGACGATTGATTTTTCAGCCTACTAGAGCTTTCCCTAACCCGGTTTTCCTGACCCGTGTAACTAAAAAATCAATTAAGCTTCGCAACTTACTCTACCAAATGTATTACCAATTAAATAACTGTAAAACTGTGTTTCTTTAGTTTACTTTATGTTTAAATACATATTCATTTTTACAGGACGGTTTAAGAGTATATAGCCAACCAGTATGGTAGAAATACGGTAAATAACCGATAAAATCGCTGTAATAATAATAGAGTAGCATTTGCTAATTAAGCTATTTAAAATTGGATTTATTAAATATTTATAGGATAAAATATTACATAATTTTAGCTTTCATTACATAGGATTATTATATAATTTTGAGTACAAAAGGGGAAAGCAAAATTTTTTGAACTCACTTAAATAACTGAACGTAAGTGTTCAAAGAGAGTAAATGTATTGCAGGTTATTATTTAAAGTATAAGTTCTTCAATTTTAATTTTAATTGATAATAACCGTTTTTTATACTACAGTCAGAATAATTTCTTATACGTTTCAAAACATAAAAGATTTATTAAAAATTATTTGGGTGATCATAGTTAAAATTAAAGACTGGAAGTTCTGGGTCACGCAGTACCAACAAGTAAACAGGTTGTTGGACACTACAAGGTACGAAAAATGTTTCTTATCGAGACAGAATATTAGAAGGTATTTAGTACTGGTTTTTTTAAATTAGTCTCGTTTATTATTAAAGAATGTGCATTTATTTTATATTTAAATTAGAAAACCTTTTAAAAATTTATTTGAGATTTATAAGAAATTAAAATTTTTAGTCCATTGTTTTGAAAAAATATTTGGAATTCAATTTATTTGATTTTATTCAAAAGAAGAAAATTTCTTTTCTTGAGACAAACTGTTTTAAAAAATTGTAGTGTAAGCGTTTTTGGGATTGAATATAAACAATCTATTCAAGTACAAGATTTGTTCTTTTTATTTTATTTTATATTTTTAATTACTAAACTGCCAAATAATAAAAACCACATTTAAAGTGATTTGAGAAGTATTTACTGTCTACTACATAATATAATATATATTATATATATCTATATACTAGTTATATATACTTATATATTATGTATAGTATATATATACAATTAAACTAGGTTTTAACTCACGATAAATTAAGTGCTGTTTAAACTATTCAAAAAATGTTGTAAATGGATTTTGCGAAAACTGCTGATACCTCTACAAATGATACCCATACAAACTAGTACAATTTTAAACATAAAAGGCTCAGTAAACATAATATTTAATAATAGATAATAATGTTACAACGTGCCACATCAGGAGATGAAAAATTCTATAGGAAGGTCGATTTCACACAGAATATGACACACTCTTTTAGATTAAACTTCCATAGAAATGCTTATTGTATAAACCATTCAATGTGAAAATTTTAGTATGATAGTATTGTGAGGACATATTCCTGAGTTTAATGTATTCATAATGCCAATTGTTCAATAAACAAATAAAATGGATTACGATAATAAAATAAAACGATTTGAAGGAAGAATATTGTTACTGTTTTGTTAGGCTATCTTCATCACTTAATATTTTTTATTTTTATTTTCTGGCAAATTAATGTAATTTAGCCCATAAAACAGCCGCCATCAGGACTGTCATATAGCCTGGTCACAGGATCATTGATGGTGTGGTACTTTATAGCACTTTGCCTCTTAAAATGAAATGTGCTTCAAAAGCTACTCTTTGCTCTAAATATCAATAATCGTATAAGAGATTCAAACCAAATACTTCAGTGTTTATCTAACACCTCCCGTTTCATATTCAGTAACGGAAATAAGAAGAGACTCTAGACCAGATCTAACGACGTTGGTCTCATCTCATGTGTTAATTAGACAGCAGCAATCTATTGCACCAATCAAGTAAGCTCCCTCAAAGGCTTTGGCTATGTCTCTACAGCATATACTGATCTGCGTTTGATCCTATAAATAAATTCGTAATAGCATTTTATCCTTAGACAAACGAAAAAAGTTTACCAAATACTCAAAAAGCCTTATGATATAAAATGTTGACGTCTTTAGGGACACCCAGTTATCTTTAAAATCTTTTCCATCAATTAAATTGTATTTTAAATCTAATGCTTTGAAGATTACCGTCTGTACAGTATTTTTTTTTTTCGGTGTATATATTGTTTACATGTTATAGTTATACGAACATTATCAACATGTGTCGGATTACATTACAAGAAACAAAACACTGGAGAGAAAATAAAGTGACTAACAAAGGATTCATGGTATGTACCAACATTAGAAGAGTAGTTTTATAAGACATGTCGCTAAAAAGTGTTCCTGTATTAAGTTAAAATAAAAGTTTAAATGTTGTATTGTGGACTATATATTTTGAAGACTATGTACTTTTGACTTATTTATGATTATTTTCATCCTACATTAGCCAATGCGACTGCTGGAATTCGGTCCCATGCCAACTCCGTGTCTTCACCCAACTTTCCTTGACGCGGACCAAGGAAACAGTCTGGCCGCCGTGAGGCGTGGATAGCCCCATGCCGTCCCCCACCATATCAGTACCACGTTGCGAGCGTGATGACGCCTGCCCTCCGGTAAAATCGGTCGTACGTAGATGCCTCTCGTGCTTCACCGTACCAGAAGTCGCGGTTCATTTGTAACATTTGGGGACTTTCAGAAGTAAGTTGGACTTGCTGGCAAAAGATTATCCCTAATTAATGAGGCAACAATCGGTGTTTCCTCATATAATCGTTGTATATTACTGCTTTATCTTGACCTTGGTCAAACAAAATAAAAACCACAATTTTCAGTTAACCAATATAGTTTCAATTAATCAGAACCACCCGAATTTGAGTGATAAAGGTTTTATAAAGTGATTTATTTCTCTGTAGAAAACTTTAATTTCTTAAAATACTCTCTTGATTTATCAGAATTTTTTATTTCTGCACTATAATTTTTAGTTGCAATTCAGATAAATATCCATTTTTAAATTAGCTAAACTCAAACGCATAAAGCAATCATTCATTGTAAATGTTTCGATTAATAATTCCTTATTAAGGAGAACGTTAACATTAAAATATTTCAAAATAAAGCACATTACTGCAAAGAAACTAGAAATTCATATTAATACTTAGTTCTGATTACGAATAGGTTTAACATTTTCATTCAACAAATAGTAACTTTATCCACCCTAATATCCACAAAACCGTCGCCACCACTGAGCTGTGGTAGATCAATACGGAATCTAAAGTACTAAAGACATGAAGCCACTGCTTCCTAAAGTCAATTGTTAATGGCAATACTGGGAAATATAATACCTGGCACAATTCATAAACTCAATTATTTGTGTGCCTTTGTATTTTTCCAATACGGACAATTTATGTGGCCGTGTGTGTTTTTTAGCTTCATTAAATTTTACTGAAAGACCTTATTTTGTATTTTTGTTTGTGCGTTCAATAGATAAGGAAATACGTGTTTTCTAATAAAAAAATTATTCCAAAGATTTATTTTAACTTCATGAAGAATGGAATTCACAAGAAATTGAGTAAGAGAAACCCAATATGTCAGGACTGTGTGTGTGTGTGCGTGTAGTTAAAATGTTAGTATTAAATCCGTTTATGGCTAAAGGGCAGGAAGTAATACACTAAACGTAACATGTAGTAAACCTGAATGGACTTATAATGTTTTTTTGTTTGAAATTTAAATGGCCACGCTATCAAAAAAAATATTGCAAGTACATATTTGATTATAAAAACAATCATACAATGAGGTGTTTTAATGATTTTGTGACTGTAAAGTATAATACTTTGATTCGACAAATAATAAAATTATTATATATTCATACAAAAGTTATTAAAAGTCGAAATTACTGCTTCCTTATTTTTATATCGACAAAAACTCTTCCTACCACCACTGGACCACATACTGCCAGACTATAACAGTGCAGAAGCGATCATCACCCGCCACAAACAAGAATGGTAAACGTCAAACCAGGAAATAAGGGTGGGCCGATTTTCTATGATTTGTTCCTTCCCCAGGTGGAACATTTCTCCCCCCAAACAACCATTCAATCACTCCACCTTGGATTACTGATGTACAAATCTCTAATACTATTCAATACTTTAGGTATTGTAGACTTAGTTCATTTTTCAGAACCTGATACACCAGTGCTGTCTAATTGTCGGAATAATGGTTGACTCGATCGACGTTGGGCCGCTAATTTTGATGTGATGAAGCCTTGATTAATTTCCTCTTAAAGATGTATTGAATATGATTCTTAGAGACAAATAAGGATGTTGCAAATTTCTTGTAGTAAATTTCGGTACTAACCTCTTTCTTGTTTTCCCTTTATATTTCCTTTTATCCTTACGTTTATTTGTTACTTTTTGTCCTCTTCCTATGTAAATTTCCAATTACAACTTTGTAGCGTTTTTAAAGCTACAGTTGATTTTTTTATTTTTAATTAAAACTTAAATTAAATACAAATTTTTGGAACGAAAATATTTGGGATTTAATTTTAGATTAGATTGTGAAAAGTCAGGGAGTATAAAACGAAACATGTAATCCGTTGGCAAGTTAGTACTGGTAGTTTTAAATTGTTAGGAAGGCAGGGTTGACTGCCTTTAATTGATTAGAAACTTGGTCTTGTTGCGAGGTATTGTTCTCTTCTGGTTTGATACAGCTGGTACCAATGTGAGAAACACCGCGGATGTACCTGCAAAGTTGATCTGGAAAGGGAAGTATTATAAGCGCGCCCGCTCATAAATTTTTTGCCCTTCTTTTTGGTTATTTTCGTGATTAAGTTGATTTACAGTGCGGCCGTGGTTTTCTTAAATTTTTTTTCCGCGAGGGATTTTGAGGTAAGCAACACCAAATTTTATTGTGACGTTTTATTGAAATAGTTTCCTTCCTGATTTGATATTAAATTAATTTTGTTGTGTTTTTAATTAGGAAAAAATTAAATGTCATCAGAAACTACAGAGCAAGTCTGAATAACTTATTCTCAAGGAACAATAGAAGCATAATAGAATCATACAAGGTTACATTTGGTTCATGCTTGCAAGAAAAGTGAATTAAAATTGAACCTTTGTTAATAACTTTAATTTGAGTATATTGGAAAAGTATTAATTTATTAATATTTAACTGGCTGAGTACTGTTTTATTGTGAATTATTAATTGGAAATTAATTGAACATTAATAATTGTTTGAGAGAGTCAGTAATCTGAAATTGCAGATACTTGAAAAGTTAAGGTTCAACTAGTGTAAGAGAGAAGTATTAAATTTTTATTTTGTTTGAATTTTGAGTGGAACTTAGAAGTGTAACATTTTTTTATTTTAGTTATTTTCTAAGTGGTATTTGATTTTTATTTTAAAACCTTATTATTTTATTTTAGAAGAGAGCTTTCTGATTTTTTAGTTTGATATATTTGATTAATATGTTTTATTTCTTGCCAAAGGAATTTTTAAATTTACTAACAAAGATTATTGTTCAATTCTTTGTGGAAAAATTAGAGTGATAAAAATTCTGAAACGTGTTTTGAACTTATTAATTTGCCAGTTTTTTTAAAAATAAATCCATTGTTTTTATTTAGGAAAACTGTGATTTATATTTTTAGACAAACCAGATAATATTTAATAGTTAACAGAATGTTAAAGTAGATAGAATTTGAAACTTAAATAATTCATCGTAGGAGCTTTACTAATCAAAAAAATATTTTTATATCGTCTTGGATGTCCTTATTTATAATTTATAAATACTGATTAACTCTGGAATAGTTAATATCTACAATTCCAAGTCGTTATAAACTTTCATTTTATTTTATTACTGTTAAACACATTGGTTTGGATTTTTCTGGTTTCTAATTGGTTGATTTTAATTTTTTGACGAGAGCTTAGTGCTAAGAGTTTTGTTTTTGGTGTTTTTTAAATTTTTGTTTCTAATTTTTTTTATATACTTTTTTACGCCACTTTTTCCCTCCAACAATAAACCCAGCACATAAGTCATTGGAATTACCTGATATTACTGACTAAGGGACCGATGCTTTTTGTTTCCGTTTGTTGCACTTGTTTATAGACTTGACCGACCAATGGAAGTCCATTCTAATCCGAATATCTTATTCAAAATTTCTTAATTTTCAGAAAACAATATTTACCCGTAAAATACAAATTATAAAACCTAATAATAAATACAGCCATTAAAAATGATAAAACTAATTTTAAATATAAAAAGATCAATAATATAATAAATATAACAAATATGCTATATAACAAATTTAATTTAAACTAAGAAAAGTACAAAAAACAACAATAATGATAGAAACAACAGCATACATAACAAGGAGAAATCAGTAAAGAGCAATTCCAGGGACGTAGTTGTAACAGATTGCCGCTTAAATCGCAGCTCCCACCATTACTAAAATTGAAATCCAGGTCAGCTGATGATGGCATTAACGTTTCCAAACGTTAATTCCTGAGGAATGGCACTATTTTCTAGTAGTAATTTGTTGTAGCAGGCTGTTTCTGGCAAAGAGGTCACGCCCACGAAGATTTCGTATCTCATGGAACCCGATGGAACCCTGAAAAATGAACAGATTTTTGAAGGAGATGACACCCGTATTAATATAAAGCTCCGATTCTAACAAGACGGCTTAAGAAAACAAAACACACTAAATGAAGTCGTCTTGTCTCAAGAGATGATATGGTCCAAGAAGTAATACACATATCCGCAAAGTTAGAACACACCAGGATGTCTGTATCCCCGGGAAAGTTTCCCAGCCAGACAAAAGTAAGTGGACGATGAACTCCTTTTCAAATTCATCCTTAGTAAGTATGCCTGATGAGAGGTGACCAGGAGGACAGCACAATTACTCCAGATGGGGCCATACCTAGAAAGCAGAAGCTTAAGATCCTTAGAGCATGCGGACTGGCAATTGCAATTGTATGTAGGGCAAGGTTATTTAGGAGAGAGACTTGACTGCTTCAACTTGTGGAACCCCCAAGATTTTGACAATCTGTGGGTGAAAATAAGCTAAGTGAGGTCTTGGACTAGTCAGCTATTCGAGTAAGGAACTGCAACCATTAATCTGATAGTCCTCGTCAGATAAGGAATCTTTAGGTTTCGAAAGAAAAGTGATAAAAGCAAATTTCTTTAGCATTTATAGTTCCCATTTGGTTTTCTTATCATACTACTCAGCCACAATTCGCCCTCAGTCACTCCTAAAGAAGAGTGTGACCTCTCTCAGATAAAACTTTTCTGGTATATTTTCAAGTCACCCGCATACAACAAGTACTTGCACTGGATATTGGTGGCGTTTGCTAACTGAAAGACATATGCAACTAGGTTTAGAAAAGATCCTATATTCAATACTACAGAACCAATAAATAAACGTGA
Organism: Homalodisca vitripennis; assembly: GCF_021130785.1. Taxonomy (NCBI): domain Eukaryota; kingdom Metazoa; phylum Arthropoda; class Insecta; order Hemiptera; family Cicadellidae; genus Homalodisca; species Homalodisca vitripennis. The sequence continues at coordinate 14,400 of NW_025780452.1, read as the reverse complement.
GACTAAAAATACTACTCCTGCACATCAGCTAAGTTAAAGACTAATAATTTGTATTTACCGGCACATGACCGTACTTTATTACAGAGTGAAAAATTTAGTGCCCTAGTGAAGAAACCACCATTATGTGTTCGTGTGCAGGGAAGAGGCGCAATAATTTTAGTGGTTAGAATTTAAATAATATTTTTAAATTAAAGCCATCAACCTTGTATATATTACAGTTTTCCTAATAATATTTTGTGATAATTTGCGTACACCGCCCATATTAGTTATATACTTCTGTAAATTATTGGCAAATGTTTCGAAAATTTTAAAGACTGATTACATTTTATTAATACTGTGTATCTCGTTTTAATTGTTATTTGGGTTATCTCAAAATCTTAGTATTTTAGTAAAATTATTAATACAGACGCAAACTGACATGTAATATGTTTGTATATTCTGCACTGTGAAGCTATCTATTTTGTAAGATAGCTACCTATAGTGTAAGTGTTATACCATAGTTCTTTGTTTTTCCGTTAATATCTAAACAAGATATTTAGAAATCTGCACATATAGCCTATAACAGATAAATAATAAAATGTATGGGGGGAAATGCCTTTTAGGTGAAGTTAAGTTAAAAAATGGTTTAGTACTTAAAAGATCAGTCTCCAATCCCTGACTCAAAGTTCATTATCACCACATCCTGTGAAGGTTACCGGTAATTGCTCTGTAGAACTCTGTAATTTTTAAAAACGTTTTGTTTAAACTATAAGTCCCCTACTGTTAAACTGGGCATTATAACCAAATGTGCTTTAACTTTATTATCTTAACGACCTTTTCCCCATTACTTGAATCAACACTGTGTTGATTTCTTTCCAGCTTAACAGAATAAGGTTCAGATAGGATGTTACTATGAAGATCAAATTCCATTATTAAAATAAGGATGAGGTAGAAAAAACACATTAAAAAAACGAAAAACTTCATTTTCTTCATGAGAAGCTTAAGGTCAGGAGAAGAAGTTCCACAAAACAGTGGAATGGTGATATACGTAGGGGTTTTTTTAACAACCCATATTCTTAAACTTGGTAACGTTGGATTTGTAATTCGATTTTCTAACTGAAATAATATAATTTTGACTTTTTTATAATATTTGTTTTAAGATCTTTACGCTTTGGTATATATATAACTTTTTAGACATATAACTTTTAAATATTACAGTTTTAGGAAGCTCCCATTTAAAAAATACAATTCCTAAAAAAATTTAAATGTTTCTGTAATTAGGCCTATAAATTATAAAGCACTATATCAAATTGTACCTCATTACAACAAGACGTTCTCAAATTAAAATATTTTAAGAAAAAAAAAAAAAAAAAAAAAAAAAAAAAAAAAAAAGTGGCTATTTGAGTAATCATTGAGTTTTTGAAAGTTTTAATACAGTATGATATTATTTGGTTTGTCTTTGGTCCAAGAATAACACCTGAAAATATTGGTAGAGAGTTCTGGGACACCTGTATATGAATTTTTATTTCGATGATACGAGTAAATGCCAGTTTGCGGCAGTAAGTGTAAGGTTCTAATAAATGATACATATATCAATTATAGTGTAAATATTCAAGTGTAGGTGGTGGAGACTAGGGAAGTATGAGGAGAAGGAATCGTTGCCCATTTGTCAGGGTACGGTTACATCCCAAACTGCGTCCAATCAGACAGTGTCGTCTGTAATACTTAGTGATCTTAACCTAGTTTATCCAATTAAGGGTATGTCAATAAAAACAAATAAGTAAAGTGTTTATCTACATATAGTGTGCATTTGAATTAATAAAAACATTTTTATGTTTCAATTATTTGTTTTCATTATTAAGAACTAAACGGTAATGAGTTGTATGTATTTGAATGTATCTGAGTGCTTTGTTTTTATGCATTAAAACCAATATTTAAATATTCATGTCTTTCATTTTAATTATTTCATAGCAAATAATTCTTTGATTGACTTGTTTATATTACCCAAAGGAGTGGTCCATCTTCCACAATCAATGCTATAATCGAGCAATACATGGAAGATAACTCCCTGGGCAAATTTTGATGCATTTTTGATTGAACTAGAAACAATTCAAATTAATCCTGATATCTTTATATTGTCTGAGATCTGGATAGATACAGACGAAGTAAATTTCTATAAAAATACCAGATTTTAATTTGTTTTTTTAAATGTAATTCAGGCCAGAGGAGTGGTGGAATTTGTGTTTTCGTCAAAAACACATTGAATAATGTTGAAAACAAAGGTTTGCAATTTGAAACCGCAGGACGTACTTCATATATTTTTTGAAAAATTCGGACACAAATTTAGTTTATTGGCCTTATACAGGTTACATTCACACTCTGGTAATTTATTTAATAATGAAATAAGTAAATTATTTAAGGAAAGAGTTTTTCGGGAATACACCAAATTTTCTCTTTATTGGAGACATAAATCTTAATATTTTAGATGGAAATAATACCACAATTGACGAGTATAAATCTTTAATGGCAAGCTATGGGTTGGAAAGTATGATTAACGAGCCAACTAGAATAACAGAGCAGTCTGAAACATGTATTGACCATGTGTTTGCTAGAGTAGCAAATAGAAGTTGCGTATCGGTAAATGCACATTGTAAGGCATCTGGGTATAACGGATCATAGTCTTTGTCAAATCACAGTCGGTGTCGTGGAGCGTGTGGATGGGGGGAAGGGTGGGTGCCCTCCCCCTCCCACTCCGCGCTTCCGCACAGACTATACATTGTTGGAACAGCTGATAGATACGGCTGACTGGACAGCTGTTTATAGAAATAATGACGCGTTCGTCTGCTTTCGACACTTTCTTTGAAATATTTTTAAACTTGATTGAAACGGAGCAAGACATTGATCACTGAAAACGATTGCACATTCAAACATCTCAAACCTTGGATTTATGATTTTATATGTAAGAAAATTAAAAGAAGGAATAATTTATTTAAAACTGTAAAAAAACACCCAGCTAATATAAATTTAAGAAATTATTACAACTCATACAGAAATAAATTACAGAAAAGTATCGCTCAGTTAAAAGAAGACTATTACAAAAGAAGGTTTGAACAATGTAGTGGTAATTCAAGGACTTTGTGGAAATTGATTAATGACTTAACAGGTCAGACTAGAGAAGTAGATAGTCAAGTCAAAATAGAGGTTAATAATACCATAATTTCTGATCATAAAGGAAGTAGCCAATGAAGCTAAATAACTTTTTCTTAGGTATAGTAAATAGTTTAAACTTAGGCAGTAATGTTACAAATCAGTTTTTAGAATTGCAGTTATAAAACCAATTTTCCTGTAAAATTAGAAAGAAAATCAATTTTTCTTGAGCCAGTTTTATCTGAAGAAACTTATTGCTGTAGTAAATAGTTTTAAAGAGTAACACAGCCCCAGGCATTGATGGTATCAGTACGCAGTTAGTTAAAAGAGTTTATTTGAAAAATAATTGGCGTCCTTCTTTACATTATTAATTTAAGTTTTAAAAGTGGAGTTTTTCCTGCAAAACTTAAGGTTGATGTTGTAATACCTATTCATAAAAATGGATCCAAAAGCCTTTGCAATAACTATAGACCAATTTCTTTACTGTCATGTTTTTCGAATGGTTTTGAAAAACTTATGAAACATAGGCTCCTTAAATTTTTACATAGCACAAACTTTTTTAGTGATAAACAATTTGGATTTCGATCTGGGATGAATACAGAAAATGCATTGATAAATTTCATGACTAATGTATTTGTTGGATTGAATGAAGGTAAATGTGTTGCGGGTCTGTTTCTCGATATCAAGAAAGCGTTTGATACCGTCAATCATAAAGTTTTACTAGATAAGTTGTATAGTTGTGGGATCAGAGGCAATGTATTTAAGTGGTTTCAAAGTTATTTAGTAGGAAGAAAGCAATGCGTTAAAATAGGCTCAGTTTTTAGTGAGGTGGGTGATATACAGAGTGGCGTGCCCCAGGGCTCGGTCTTGGGAGCCATTTTGTTTATCATATACATTAACGATTTTTGTGTAATGCTAGGCTTAAAGGAAAGTTAAACTTCCTTTGCAGATGATACTGCTTTCTGCTATGATAAATCCAACTGGGACTTAGTGCAGTCAGATATGACAAACGACCTTCGGGCTTTGCAGTGGTGGTTTACACAAACCATATGCTGCTGAGCGCAGAAAAAAACTAAAGTTCATTTTATTTAGTCTTAAGGGTAGTTTTAACGCTTTTGAACAAGTAAAATACTCATGTGCTGATTGCCTCGATCAACAAGGTGTTTGTGTGTATAATAAATGTACATACATAAGTAGAACCAATGAAATCAAGTACCTAGGGGTTTTTGTGGACAAGGAGGTTTCTTGGAAAATTCATTTGAATAAACTTTAAGGGTAAAATCAATAATATTTTAGGTACTTTTATTTCTTGAAACATTTAAGTAACAGTGATGTTTTACGAACTTTGTATTTTGCTTTGGTGCAAAGTAGGTTAGAGTACGGAATTATACTATGGGGTAACACATTTAACACATATCTAAACCCAATTTTTAATTCAACAAAAAAACATATAGTAAGATTAATTTTGTACAAGTCTAAATTTGAACACACACAACCTTTGTTTGTTTCCCTAAGAATATTGCCTCTTAAGTATTTGTTTGTATATAAAGTTCTTAAACTGTTTTATTTAAAAAGTGGGAACATGCCCCATAAACGACAATGCTTATAAACAAAAACTAAGAAATGTTGATACTTTCATAGTACCTAAACCTAGAAATGTCTTTTTTACTAAAACCTACAGTTTTTCTTGCGCCTAGAATGTTCAATTTGCTACCTAAAAAAAATTAAGGTTGCAAAAAACAAGTATTTTTTTTCCAGTTCAGATTGGAAAAAATGGCTTATTAAAATTAGAAGATATAAGTTTTCTATTTACAATTCAACAATAGGTTTGTCCTAGTTGGTTAATATTTGGTCACAATTTATTTAATAAAACCAATTTAGTCAAAGTTTTTCTTACACACAAATGCAACAGTTTGTTCAAGCTAAAGTTAGTTTAAGTAAAGAACTCATATTATTGCCATATCTTTAGTAATTAGAGGCTTTTTTGAAAAACCGACAACATTGTAAACTATTGCTTTCTGAACGCTCAATTTTCAATGTTTCATGTGAGCAGAAGGAACCTCTAATCAGCGCTCTGCCTTAGAGGCCCTATATTTTCTTGAGAATAAAATTGCAGTGTTTTTAAAAAATACGTATTAGTAGTTTATAAGTATACATTGTTATTAGTGTGTAGTTAAATACTCAAATGTAACTAATTCTTGATCAGTGCTGTATTTTGTATTTGTTGTAAAAATGTGTTCTCAAGAAATAAATCTATTCTTCTTCTTCTTCTTCTTCTTATACCCCACCGAAATAAAACAGAGAATACAGAATCAAAAATAAAACTATTGTCTGAAGTAACTCACCGTGTATGACCGTCTGCCCCGATGACGAAAGCTGTCAGGATGTAGACAACAGACAGCAATGCTACCAGAGCATGCGGACAAGTGTTCACTGACAGTCTGTGGAGGGATGTCAAACCATTTCGTCTGGAACAAAATATAATGATTTATTTCCAAAGCTATTATCTCGCAAATCATATAAGAATCTAGGTTGAGCACTTCCAAATGTCAAATTAAGCTTAACGTCACTCTACCGTTGCTATGATAAATTGAGTATGTATGATAAGGTTAAGCAGTAAGTAGTATTCATAATAGACAACGTTGTATTGATCAAAGTTATTACAATAACATACAATCAGTATAAAATACGAGCACTATGGCAAATACTACGCGCTATGCTAAATGTGAATAACTTTAAAGACTGAGGGCCCCTTCGCCATAAAATATTTTGTTATTCTTGGTTTTTAAACTTTAAATCCTCTCAAGTTGTTTAATTCTTAGTTGGAAAGCGTACACAAAATTTGGGGACTATGGTACAAATAAACTTTTGAAACATCAATTGTTTATGATCTTCATCGAATAGTAAACTTCAGTTTGAGAGTTTTATATATGTTCACTTTAAAAATAACTAAATCTTGTTAAAAGTGATAACACGTCTAATGAATTGAATTAAATACAAATATTAGTTATATAAGTTGTTGATTCAAATATTTTTTTCTTAAAAGTAAATTCTTTAAAACAGTAAAAATAGGTCATTTATTATTCGGTAATTTAAAACATGCAGTAGTATTTTTTGCCAGAGAGTCTGGAAAGTTGTTTGAATGTTCTGATGATATCAACTATTACACAGCCGATGGCAACGTCCTGACTAAGTGGAAGTGCCTCGATTTTACAGAGAATGTTTCCAGCAGCTGAACATATTTATGTACAATTTCCATATTTATGTAAAAGAGTGGGAGTTAATCGATAAGCGAATTGGACAGCATTCGCATCAACCATTTAACACGCTATTCACAATTTAAATATGGTTTCCCAGCAGAGTTAACAACTGTTTAAGCCCTATTATTATAATACTGTAATTTGTGCTACAGAACAAGCTATTGAAAATCTGTTCCGCATTGTTGCAGTTATATAACTGTTTTCCAATAGCTTCTTTCTGTAGACAGATTATATAAAATTGCTTGATGAAATATATGTTCCTATTAGCAGGTTTTTTAACATCTCTCATCTAAGATATCAATGTAGCAAAACACCAAAAGATTAATTTATATATGATATTTGTTATTGTCAACCGGCAATTCGTATCGGTTTGCCGAAGGCTTTAATACTGATATCCAATGTTTACCTTACTCAATACAAAACATTGTATTGACCGTTATTTAATATTGACTATAGAGAGGTCAGAAATTAGGAGGTCAGAAATATCACCTAAGTTCATAACCACTTCTCTAAAATAAAGTAATGTCGGAAGGCTTAAACGGCTCTGAAATTTAGTGTATGGAATTATCTTTTTATTTATTTAAACTTCCCCAACAATATAAAACAATTTTTCGTGATGGCTAATTTCATTTTCTTTTTTTTGCTAAAAATATAAATGTTGGTGAATTGTTTTGATGCCTACATTTCCCCAAATTCAAATATGATTCACTCAATATAATTAATTATGTACAATTGCTTGCAGATTATTTGGCTGTACTTATAATTTGTCAGGACAGAGCACTAATAATACACTTAGATATGAATATGCATTAGAGGGAGTTAGTTGACTTGATATCATATTTTAAATCCGGTTAATTTAAGGCTCTTTGATTAAAATCCGACAATTTTGAGCAAAACTTAATTATATTATTCCACGGGCAACAAAATCCCGACTCATAGTACAAATACTAAAACACCACCCAGAACAATGTATCTATGCTCATAATAACCCTAATAATGTTATTGGTAATTTATATTGGTAATTCATATTGTTAGTGGTTGTGATTACAAATTGACAATTTTAGGGATTTTTCTGATCCCATAGTTTTTGCAAGGCGGGGACACACAATTCGAGCGAGTCCCTCAACAGTGTTGTTTTTGATCACAAAAAAGAATCTTTGAAATTGGTAATATGACAAAAATTAAGATACAGACAATCCTACATATGACCTGGAATGTACAACGGTATGGTATCACTGTTTTTAATCTAGTAAAATATACTTTCAACTCTATTTCCAAAAACCTATGTTTTAATCTTTTATGTATCTATTTTTTCTTAATTATACGGTAAGATGTTGTTATGGTAAACATGGCCACACATTTATAGCACATTGTTTAAATATATTGTTGGTTATAAAACTATGAGGTTAAGTTTATAAATTTTATAACACATATATATTTTTAAAATCTAAAGAAACATAAACGTTGAACTAAAGGTATCAATGTGCTCTAAACAAAAAAACTTTCTTACATTTAAATTCATTAAATACTATCTTAATAGCTTTGTGGAGACAAGAATTTTAAAAATATTTAAATTTAAGGCATGCAGTATAGGTTTAACCGACTTCGGTTAAAAATGTGTTCTAATTTTTTGTACACCGGGCATGTATTCTGCATAACATCATTTCTTGGATAGACCTACAGTTCTGCTGAGATAAGTGAAAAATATGTTTGACTTTTTAAACATTACCTTCTTTGTTACATACAATATTAAACGTAATACACAAGAGGTATCTCCATAAGACACTTTAAATCAGTACTAGATTTTTATTATATTATTAGAAAGTATTATTAGATATCGAGATATTTTTAAAACAACATAGCAGATATCCTCTTTAAAGTTAGACAATTTCTCTGATAGCAATGTAAGTTATACCTTTGTTGATTCCAAACAACTATTTCACAATTGTAAAATGTACTAAGAACGATGCAAAAATCCGCCGTATCTGTAAAAAATATATAACAGCCGATGTAGGGCCTTTTTCCTTTAATTTCATCCACCACTGGCCGTTTGTTGGGTCCGTGTATTCACTAACCACTAAAAATATTATTTACTAATTAAATAAATGTATCAGTGCAACTTTGAATAGTTTATTTTCCTGTTTCATTTTTTTTTGCCCCTCTGGAATGCAGTTAATATATATATCTGCTTCGGCTATATGGGTGCTAGGAGGAGGGATTTATTTGTAGGTTTGATTTTCAGTTACACATAAATCAGTCTGATTATTAATGCATCTTAAAACTTAATTTTAATAAATCGTTTCTAATAACTCAAGTTAGATAGACTCCAATTTAATTCTAATGACGGAAATTTGGCACTTGATATATTATGTTTCCGTAAATTTGTTAATTTTCAGATTAAAATTCATTTCAGGATAAACACATTTAAGCATAAATGAAAATGTCCCTTCTCTTTTAATATTCCAAACAATTTATATTTTAACATAACCTGCCTCGAGGAGTGAGAGAGACCTTTCTCTTTAAATATTTGTAAACAGTTACATTTTATCTTTACGTAATACAACTGGGATAAATTCTTTGTACAAAATTAAGAATAATTTTTAACACCATCTGGGAAATAACAACATAATGGAAATCTTAAAAACATATTTTTGTCTGACAAACTATTAAATTTGATTTGTAATTTGTGGTAAATAATCTTAAAATTGATTGCTGCTAAATTTAAGTAACTATTGAAAATTGAAATTAAAATCGTATTAAATATTAATTGATTTACAAACTCTGATATTTTTTTTTTATTTTTTATTACCTATGCTATTTTCTTGAACAACCATTTCTGATATAAAATATTTAAACTTACATAAATTACTTGACCCATAACAATGTTACGCCTAAAGTATTTTTTCCCGCATACGAATTACCCCCCCCCCCCCCCCCCCCCCCCTCCTGCACACACGCGTCTTCTTTCGGTTTACTCCCGCGTCATCCGCCGGAAAGTATACAAGAAAAACTAGTGGGCTGACCGGGGGGTCAGGCTCTCTAGGGTTTGTGTTTTGAGCAACCCCCTCCGTCTCCTGGACCACGCCTATTCCGAATATCTGCTGGTGGGTTGTGGTGTATGTAACCAATAGTTTTGGTCGATCCAGCATGTTTAGTGGGAATGTTGAAGATGAATTATCCACATATTGCTTGTCTAGCATCTGCATGGGGATGGGAAGTCCGGTATCCACTCACCGGATACCACCATGTGGACCAGACAGTCGGTTATGCTTCGCAGTATGGTTTTTATATACTATACTTTCTTTTTATTACGGTGGTAAGGTGGTTTCACTTTTAGTCATGATACTTTTTTTATTTTCTAATAATTTCATATCCGCTTACACTCCCCTGGCTCAGTAACAATTCTACCCATGTAATCGTGGCTTCTCGCTTAATTTAGAGTTTTCCACTGGGTAATCACGTTTCGGGTGATGTAGGTCTTCAGGAATATAATTTTTGATGTTGTTGGATGTGAGTATTCGTTTAGGATTGTAGTCATAGGAATAATATGATGATACAAGATGAGTTCTGTGTCTGTTTACTATGCTGTTGTCGTCATGTTTGAAGTGGGAAATGGTGTTGTTTTTTAGATTGTGAACGGAGTAGGTGGGTGGTCAATAAATGTCCCGTTTTCATCTAAATACTTTATTGAAGGCTGTTGGAATTCTTGTCTTGTTTTTGTTATCGTGAGGTGGCATTGTTATAGATTGGAATTGTCGACCATGATGAATGGGTAGGAGGTGTGTTATCTGATTAGTCGGTCGGGGTTCTTGAAATTGCCATAGTATTACTCTGTGTTTACAAAATATTAAGTCTTCGTGATGTATCGTTGAACATTCGCAGGGTAGGATTGGATCTCCTAGAGTTCATGGTTTGGTTTGAGCACTTAAGTGTTGGTTCTTCTGGTGCCTGCGAATACTAATTTCAGGTTTGTCATGAATGTTTGTTACGGATACTTGGTGTTTCAGGTCGCTGGGTTGAGGTTAACTTTTGCGGTATTAGGAATTGCTGGTAAGATATTAGCAAGACAACTTCTGCGAACTTGTCTGATATTATAGTGGTAATGGAATTATAATAAATTATAGCTACATGTTTTTCGTGCTACAAGCGTTAGGGTTTTGTTTTAATAGGAATTGGGTTTGTCAAAGATATTAGTTTCTATCTGTTCTTCCATGATTTTCAAACTGCTATGAATCTTATACGACATATGCTAAGATTAATACTCTGTCGCTGAAGTTCTTTAGATTGTTTGTTAGTAAGCAGAAGGTGCTTGATTGAATCGGTTGTCCACTGTATCCATAAGTTCATTTAAATGTGCTTGTGTGATGTCCTTTTCGTTTCTCTACACAACCACAACCACCCGTCCATTGGATGGTTGGTGTTCTGATGGCAGGCATGGTCACAAACACCACTCCAAGAAATGTCCCTATAAATACGAGGGATCTTCTGTTTCTGTCTGGTTGTTGCGGGTTTGGACGAAGGGGGAGGTGTTCTACGTTTATCACCTGTTGGTGTATAAGTGTTTCTATTATGGAAAGCGTTTGGTTCTGTATCTTGCAATAGGTTTTGGGGGGGGAGTTGTAGAGGTTTTTAGGGGGGTGGGGGTGTGGGGGGGGTAAATTTTGGCGGCCGAGGGGCATGTGTGTTAAGAGAAATTCTGTTATAATAGGGATAGAACTGGTATAGTCATTAGTGTCTGGGGCAGGGCAATGTGGTCGAAGAACGGCTCCTGTGAAGAATTTGTACAGGAGATATCCTTGGTCTGTGTTTGTGGGTGTAGTATGGGATGAGCTGGCGTGGGTCGGCTCACAGGAGAGACCAAGGCGAGTGCTAACACTAGATGACAGGAAAGTGTCTAGACCTTCCATCTGTTCTCGTGGGATGGTTCACCCACAAATAATAATCAACATGTATCAAAATTGTAGATTTCCATTACATATTGTTATAAGTTTACAATTTTATTTGTACCACTCTATTTATTACAAGGGAAAGTACAGACAAAATTTCATTGCTAATGATTTATTATTTTTAAAACTCCAAAGTTGTAGAATTACTGTATAATTGCCAAATTGTGTGTCGGTAGTATTAATTCATATGTAGATAGCCCAGAATTGATTATAATGGGACTTAATAAAAATATATTCTTTCATATCCTACTTTCCATTTAATCTCAAATGCATCGTTTCCTCTATGGTGATCATGTTTTGGGAAGTTTGTAAACCTTCATCGTCGGACTTTATTTAGTCTGTAGGTGCTTGGCATATCTTTGTCATAAAAATTAAAATTACCCAAAACAACAAATATAAATAAATAAACAAACACATAAATATCACTCCACAAAATACGATTGCGCTTCGACATTACATATAAAACGGGGGGGGGGCTTTTACCTTATCTTGTAGCGCGTGGTAACAGGAAACGTGGACAACTGGAATTAAGTGTAACCCCTGTTGTTGCTATTAGCCCCGGGCCGTGTGTTGTTGAATCTTTCCAATCAATTGTTCTGAGCTAAGTCGCTGCCCCTTTCACACTGTTGATAGCAAATTTTTAATATTATATTGGATTTTTACTTGTAATAACTTTTAAAACGGGTTTTTGTATTTTTCAGTTTTAAAAACAGACTGTAAGAAAATTATTTAGTGGTTTTTTTTAGGAGTAACGGTCACTGTTTGCAGGTGTTAAAAATACCTTATGTTATAGACTTAAATAGTAAGTCATTGAGAAAGACTTGTGTTGGACATTTAGTCAGTTAAAAAAATGATTGTACCCTTTTAACTCGTTATGTTTCATTTGATTATAAGCCACGGTATAACCGGGCAGCTGTTTATATTAGCTTTTATCTTCTATCCACCAAGAAATGACACCTTAGAATAGGCAAAATATTAAACCTTAGCATCTCGCAGCACACCTATACACATTTTTTAAAAGTGCATGCACTCACTACATCCTTGCCAAAGATGTGTATTTAATTTAACATTCTTGCTAGGCTGTATTATTTAATAAAATCATGTATCCTGATCTGCTGTATTTATCATATCAGAGTGTATAGCCCGTTACTTAATAACCGAGTACATGAGGAAGATCTCTACTACACTCACAACTTCTCCTATTGGACCATTCCACATGAGCATGTTACGCATGTACGGTGGCTGTTACAAAATAACAGAGGCCAAGCAACAGTTGAGTGCGGGCTACTACTTGGGTGGGTGAAACAGGACAACATCCTGTCGTTACAAAAGCAGTCCGCATTAAGCAAGTTCGGGACATTAGCTCGTTGGTTTCAGAATTCACTCCTTTATACAGTTGATCTCCCAGGTTGTGTTTGGAGCAGCACTTTTAGCCCTAAACTCGCTTCATTACATGATGATCATAATAAAACATTTTTTTTTTTTTAATTTTGTTACCCCTTTTTAGTACGAAATTCCAGTGAAAATCCTAAGATTTAATAAATTAAATAACTGAAATTTAATAATTTCAAATACAAATATCATTCTAAGGTTTTTTAAGCTTACTGAGATCTCACTGACATTAAACATCTGGTTTAGTATAACAAACACAGAAGCAAGGACTTGAGTGTATTTCACCCATAACTGTCTGATCAACCTGAAAACTCGTTAGGAACAAAACAATAGGGAATTTACTCTATTTATGACCATTCTTTTGTTGAAAGGACCATCGGGAATTATTATTGTCTATTTAATCTGGGATATTTAAATATAATGTATGGTATTCTCAATTTGTTTTTTTAAAGTAGGCTAACGTAAACCTTGACCCTTTTGCTCCTTAGTTTATTTTCACATATTTAATTCTTCTTAGTTTCTTCACTATACGTATTACAAAAATTATGCTATACAATTGCCACCTTGACAAGTAAAAATATATCACGTTAGAATTGTTCATGGTAAATAATAATTAACAAACTTAGTTTATGAGGAATTTGAGAGATAGTATATCTCGATGTCTGTTTTCAATAACATAATAAGATTTTACTTGTATTAGTTCATGAAATTTGGTATTGCATTATATCAAAATCTTGTTTCTTATATACGATTTGACTAACAAAAATTTAGATAAGAAAAAGAAAAAGCCTATGTATGATATGGGTTAAAGAGTATTATAAAAGAGTTCACAACCAGACCTTACTCAACAGTAACTACTCAACAAAGATATTCAGCACCGGCACGGAGCTTGTGGATAAACATCGGATGTCGGAAGTGGAATGTTTTGGTTTCTCCGGACAGCGAGGGTCTTACCATTAAGGAAGTTTGATATTCTACTTTTATCGTTGATACGGTTATTTTCTGTGATTGTTTTTGGAAGAGTTTCGTAGCCCAAAAGCAGTATATTATTTATTTCATTTCAAGTTCGAATTCTATTTGGAAAACGAAATTTAACAATATTCTCTCATGTCGTGGTTGGTATTTTTGTTTTTTGACTTTTGAATCCCATGCATATGGAGTTACACTATACTGGTTACATTTACACCATTTCTTTTCAGTTAATCCCTTGGAGTTGCATAATTTATTTAAATGTTATCATATAATATATAATAGTAAGAGTATCCCAGGGCCTCGAGTACCAGGCTTTGTTGAGGTTCGTACTCAAAATTTTCTAATCTATTTGTTACTATTACACAAGTTAGAATCGTTTTTAAATTATTCATAATCAGTTTGTTTAGAAATTTTATTTATATGATTACTTTATTCTGCGATTTTATCAATCGCATCATTGGTTAAGACCAATGTAAAAATCAGCCAAATCCCCTGGAGGAGGAATTGCACAATCATCGAACGCCTACGTTGCTCATATAATGAAATTAAGCTTTCTGCAAAATTTCGGTCTATAGATTACTTCTGGAGATATCGTTACAAGGACAAACAGATAGGCAGGACAACACAGAAATTTAACTTACTCACCATCCGCCAGTGAGTAGGAGTTCGCTATGATGCTCACCCCAATAAAATACGCAAATTTG